>NC_079166.1:80445143-80702643 GCF_947568905.1 Ostrea edulis | reverse complement strand
GAGAAAGTTGTTATGAATTTGTTGATGTTTTAGATATGGTACAAATCAATAAATGTGTTGTTTTTTTTAAAGTTCAGATTCTTCAGGATAATAAAACTGTTAAGGACTGTTTAGCTGGGAGACATCACAAATTCAGGGTTCGACACCGTTTCTCCATTGCGACATGTGTCAAACTAATCATGATCACTGAAACCTTTTACTTATCTAAAATCAATTACTCCTAGTAAGCGTTGACTTGACTAAAAATTAGGTGACTACCCGACATGCTAGATAGCTAAAAATACATTCAGGGTTTTCCAATAAATTGTCGACAAGTGTACATTGATAATTTATACAAGTTGTTAAGCAGAAATTTTTATTAGTCCAATCGACTAGGCACAGATTTTATTAATCTGAATTAGAATTTATTAGCCTGAGACTAACGGACTATCGTTAGTGTCGAACCCTGCAAATTATCAGGTCTGAGTAGGGTTATCACCCTCGGGCCATAACCCTAGTAAGACCTGATAATTTGTGATGTATCCCTGCTAAACAGTCCATAATTGTATATATATTGAGAATGATTTAAGTCCTGATGGTTCAGACTCCACAAGTTTACACTTAAGAGCAATACCAATGAACCACAAAAAACAAAGAAAACAATAAACAAAAAAATGAAAGTTTGTTTAAATTGGTAGATAAATTAATTTTTTTTTTACTTTTTAAACTCTTTAAGAATATTTCCCAATTTCAACCAAATGTCACTGTTTTTCCCACTGTCCTTAAAAAGAATCCCTGCCATTTCAGTATATATACTAATCCGAGATTCCTCCGACTCTTACTCCCGCTTTTAAATTGTGACATGTGTGGGGGAAAGTCAGAGCGGACTCCATATTGAAAAGAGGGAATTCAGCGACACCAACTGGTGTCGCTGCTTTACCTACCTCTTCAACTTTATTTCGCAGATCTATCTTCCAAGACGCGAGGATTCAGTTATCGGATGGTTATTCTACAAATAGATCATGATTAATACGATGCTATCGCCAATTAAACTATGGAATTTTGTGTGTTTATGTGCCGACATCATATGCAAAGAAATCGAAAGATGAGGCGGCGACCTAATTCAAGTGATGCTTTATTTGTCGGTGTTATGGTCTCCCCCGCACATGTCACAATATAAAAGCGGGGGTAAGAGTCAGAGGAATCTCGTATTTAATATGTATACAAACACCGTGTTGTAAATTGAAAAAGTCTAACAGAGTATGTACTGTACAGTGTTTACTATTCTAATGTTAACTGACAAATATTGACGGTTGTTTCATGGATTTGTAAGCTATATATGCCTGTTCTTATTAAATAGCCTAACATACGTTACATAGCATATTCGCGTCTATGCCATTTTCAGCAAGCACCTGAGCTGTGCTGAGAAAGTCTTGCAGCAGTGCAGGATACCAAACCATTAATTACCAAAGTCCAGATGCCTATGGAATCTTTAAAGTTGCAGGAATGTTGCTGGATGGAATAACGCATAGCTTGATCAGTCGATTGAATTTTAGTCTTGTGCCTGTGGAAACTGTGGACTAAAACCAACACCTGAATCTCAAACCCGATCAACATCAACATTACAAACCCGACCTAATATTTCAGAATCGTCTCCGTTCACGAGTCAATCTAATTAAAATAAGATCTTTGATCCGCTCCGTTATTGTTATGTAGCGACAATAACAATAACGGAGCGGATCAAAGATCTTATTTTAATCAGATTGTTCACGAGACTGAGTTACAACATAGGGCGATTTATATGTACTCCTGGACTCGGTGGGTGTGTTTTTGTAAAACCTCACTTCATTAATTTTTCAGGAGTGAAGAGTACTTTGAAAGACGTAATCCACTTTTAGTTAATGAGCTATATCTATATATATTAGCAGGGGCGGATCCAGGAATTGCGGTTACGGGAGGTGAGGGAGGGGGGGGGGGGGCTACTTTATGAGGCAGGGGTTTTGGGGGCGCCTTGAGGCGAAGTCCCCGGAAGCTCCTGGATTTTACAGATTTTATAGGGCTTGAAATATGTCTCCTATTTAAAAGTCATTTGCACTATTTTCTATCATTTTTAATAAGGTGGAATTAGTAAAATGACGCAAATTTTAAGAGTTTTTGGAAAAAATTTAGTTCTCCCAATAAAGTAATTGAAGAAATCAAAATATTTTGTCATTTAATTTTCCGGGAGTAGAAGAAATTATTGCTTCTTTTATTGTTTAGTACATTTTTCTAAACAAGATACCATGATTTATACCTTAAATTTGAATTTTAGGGGGTGCGCGCCCCCCTTAAATCCGCCACTGATTAGCCGGGGGGGGTCATAGAGCAGTGTCTATGCTCATTATATACTCAGTTCATTAATATGGATAAGAAACGTAGATGAAGACAGTTTTTAAAGATTCTATTTCATCACGTGATCTCCATTTCTAGGATATAAATCCTAGACTAAGGGGCCTCTTGGATTTCACAATTTTGAAAAAGGTCTTCAGGTTTCACACACATGTACAGTTCTGAGCACCAGATTTGTTCCCAGGCGTTCAGCTGAAAGGAGGGAAAATTCTAAACATGCATTTCTGCTGTTCATTCTGTCCCGATATGAGGCCTATTCCTGTAACTCTGACGTAGGATCACAGGTACATTTGTTCCTGTAAATTTATGTTATGAAGTGTGTATACTAATATTATTCATCTGTTATTATTAGTAAACAGACGTAATAAGTCATTTACAGAAACTTAGCATGTGCATGCAATTTAAGTACCTACTTCACTAATATATTATATGTACATATATTAGTATCAATATCAAGTGGTCTTCTCAAATGCTTACGGAAGGTAGACACTGACTAATTCAGAACGACTTATCAGGGGATCGGCGGGGGAAGGTAGACACTGACTAATTCAGAACGACTTATCAGGGGATCGGTGGGGGAAGGTAGACACTGACTAATTCAGAACGACTTATCAGGGGATCGGCGGGGGAAGGTAGACACTGACTAATTCAGAACGACTTATCAGGGGATCGGTGGGGACATAACATATTTTGGATAAATTATTGGTTCTGTATGAAAATAATTTCATTCTAGAAGGGGAGAGGGTATGTACATAAGATCTATACAAGCTATCCACACTTCAGGTGCCTGTGGAAACGAAAATTTACGACAGAAAGATCGAAAAAATATAAATAAGAAAAAGCCCCAAAATTCAGTATGCGGTTAAAATTACTTAAACAGACACAGAGGTGAAAGTGTTTAATATCATGATCTTTCCTCTGGTCAGTGTATAGAAAATATCGGTGTTTTTTAGATTCTGATAATCGGTCTTAAATATTTATAAGCTATATATTTTCCGTGATTCCCATATTTTGTCTCGAATAAGCGTTATACACAGGATGCTGACTATATTCCCGTATTCTATCTCATCATTCAGACGACTATAGGGCTTTAGATGTAAACTGAAGCGATATACACAGGATGCTGACTATTCCCATATTTCGTCCCGTCATTCAAATATCAGGGATTTAGATATTTATTGAAGCGCTGTACACATATGATGCTGACTATATTCCTGTATTTCGTCTCATCATTCAGACGATTATAGGGATATATATATATATATATATATATATATATATATATATATATATATATATATATATAATAATAATAATAATTTATGTACAGTAACATTGCTCTGGGTGTATATATATATATATATATATATATATATATATATATATATATATATATCAAATTTGTATTCACCTGAGGATGGATGTTAAAATCCAGAAAGCGCTAGTGATTTAAATATATTTTGGAACTGTATATTTTCCTGCTTTTTTTATTGAATTTTATATATATACATGTATATATATATATATATATATATATATATATATATATATATATATATATATATATCGAAGAGTTGTACACTGATGCCGATTAGGAACAGAAGAGATCTGAATGTTTGTTCAAATTGTAACAATCTTCACTTCAATCATTATTGTCATTCTATAACCTCTGAATTTACATTCCTTTGCGCTACCTGTTTATCGAACACTGCATGGTTAAGATATCCTCTTTGAGCCGCTTCCACACGGACGCGCAACAGCTAGAGTATGTTTATCCTAATTTTTGAATATCGATATACTCATTTGAACCAACTGATAAAGACGATTCACGAGGCGCATTTCCGTAATTAGATTATCATTATTTCAGTTAATCAACTTCCTGGCGGATATTTGAGTCCCATTTCTTCTTCGGCGAGTAGACGTGTTCCTCGTGTAGGTCAGAATCAGGGAAAACAATGGGATGCTCTATATACCCAGAGCAACGTTACTGTACATTGTAATTAAACAACGAACCTTGTGTTGTTGGTGAACAATATTGACATAGATTATGTTTAAAGTTGACTCAGTGAAACTTTCAGCAGTCATGAATTGTCAGAAAAATATTGGACTTCTTCGTTATTTCACTATCGTTTCCATCTCCATAGTGTGCCATGGATACGAACTGACCATTCTTCATACTAACGACGTTCACGCGAGAATTCAAGAGATGAACGCATATGGGGGACAATGTGCTGATGGCAGACAGTGTTTCGGTGGAGCAGCTAGAATGAAGACCAAAATAGAGGAGCTCCGAAAAGAACATCGGAACACGCTTTTGTTGGACGCAGGAGACCAATTTCAGGGGACCCTCTGGTTCACTCACTACGGGGGGCTGGTCACTTACACCATGATGAACCTTCTTGGTTATGATGCTATGGTACAGTGTATATTCATTAATTTTTTAAGATAAAACAATTATTACACAACTTTTTAAAACTGAATTTCCTTTTACAAATGGCATGCCAAATCTACACTAGGCAATTAGATCTTTTGTTTTTGTCACCTCATGGCATAAAATTTAATTGAATTTTAAATTGCTAAATACGGAAGCCCATTAGTGCAAACCAAAACTATCTATTAAAAAAAAGCGAAATTATTTAAATAAACAAAACTAAAACGAACCGAAAATATTAAATAAAAACGAAATATGAAATATACATTTCGTCTTTTATTTAGCTTTGGTTTTTTAATTAATATTTCCGTTTTTTATTTAATATTTCCGTTTTTCATTTAATATTTTATCTAATAATTTCGTGTTTTATATAATATTTTGTTTTTTATTTAGTTTTGGTTTGCACTAATGGGCTCCCGTAGCTAAACTTTCTACATGAATTTGGAAATGACATGACATTGTTAGAAGAGCTAAATACGTGTGCTTTGTAGCTATGCCTATTGTAGCGGTCAGTGTAAGAGGGAACTTGTACTGCCTCGCTAGAGAGCTAGCTTTTCTAGTGATGTGGTAGAGTGTCTCTCTTGATCACGGAAGTTAAGCAACGGCGAGTGTGTTTAGCACTTGGCTGGGTGACCGCTACACGTTACACCGAGTATAACGACTGCTGTGCTTGTGTATATATGTAGATGAGGTAAGCGTACCGTGTAACGTCCGGGTGGACATGTGCTTCACAATTTTCTTGTTTCTAATTCTATTTGACATGTGCTATTCAGGGCCGTAAGTAGGGTTCTAAATCAGGGGAGGCAGGGGATTGGGGGCCGCCGATTGACTTTACGACTGAAAATGACACTTTTTAAATCCCAATTTATCATGTTTGTGTTTCATTTGTACTATGTAAAGAATCGTAATATGGTGTCAAAGACAAAGGTGCTTGTCTTCATTTTAAACATATATCCTATAATATAACATTTATATTAAATTAAGGATTAGCCATTTGATAGCAAGCAGAACAAATGTCTCTTGTCAAAGCTTCACTAAAAATATTAACACATCTTGATTTGTTTGATAATTTTTATTAATTAGTCAGTGTCTGTGAATGCAAGTTCGATCTTTCTAGTTCCACTGAGATCCCATCTTTTTAACACAGCTTCTGGACTCACTTTCCCTGCATTGTCATTACGGTGAACATGCAACATGGCTAAACCACACAGTCGATTCTCAGTCATCGTTGCCCTGCACCATGTTTTTAAACGCCGCAAAGCTGAGAACGATCTCTCGCACGCACAAGAACCGACCGGTAATGTCAGAAGTAGTTTTAATATTACATGAATATTTGGATACAATTCCACATCGGCATACTTAATCGAGTCTGTAAGTGTCTTTACAGACTGCAAGTTTGCGCGGACACATGTTGCTGCCCATCTGTCAATTTCTTGTTGTAGATCATTTGGATGTGGTAAGTCATTCATGTACTCTGTTTTCATTGCATTTACTATTTCCGGATTGATCTTATTCAAAAGGGCTGGAACTAGGTAATTGCCATAGAAAATGGCTTTCAGTTCTTCTGGAAATCGGGAATTCAAATGTGAAATGATGTGGTCAATAAAAGGAAGAAAGTAGTTAACACGATAATGATCTTCTATACTCTCAACTGGTGCATTTGCTCTGTGTCTTTGCCGTTGTGCGATTCGTGGCTTTGTTGGCACAACATTATTTTCATCACCGATCGATTCGCTTCTCTCATACAGATCATGAAACTTTCTATCTGAATCAGACCTTATTCCTTGAAAAATCAACAAAAGATCACGCGCCTCTTGATGAGCCTTCACCAGGTCACAACTCTCAGACTGGAGAAGTATTGACAATGGTCTAATGTAGCCAAGCGTGTACTGTAGCATAACTACAACAACGATAAAATCAAATTTCAGTAATACAGCATGATATGATGAAGCATCGGCTGCTGCCTGACCTTTAGATTTTGACTGTACAGTTTCAAGAACATTCAGAAGGGACTTATAATGAGCCAAAAGCCAAGAAAGAGTGTCGACCCTTGACGTCCACCTCGTTTCAGACAGTTTAGGCATCATGGTTTGTCTCATTGCAGCTTCAAAAAGGGCGTCTTCATTTTCATACAGTAGGTCGAAGTCTAGGTCTTTGTTTGCTTCTTGTACCTCTTTCATCAAGATGGCCTTCCTTTTACTGACACCACAAATAAACCATGTTATTTTACCAAGTATTGTAAGCGCATTTCTTGCTTCCACCACTTTATTACATGTATTGACTATTACCAGATTAAGACGATGTGAATTACAGTGAACAAAATACTTTGCTTCCGGGTGTGCTTCCTGAATTCTTTTCTGGACTCCTGATATTGCACCGGACATTGTAGCACAACCGTCATAGCCTTGTCCTCTCAGCTTTGTCAGGTCGAAACTCCAATTCTGTCCAAGATTATGCAAAATTACGTCACTAATAGTCTGTGCGTCAGTTTGGTCAACTTCTAAAAATCCAAGGAAATCTTCGTTGACTTTGTAACCGTCCTCCTCCATATTAACATATCTTACGCAAATAGACAGCTGTGCTTTCTCTGAAACATCTGTTGTCTCGTCAGCCATAACACTGAAAAATTCGGACTCTGTACAACGATCTCTTATTGCTTCACGAATTTCCAGTTCACATAAATTAATAAATTCATTTTGAACTTTTGGCGACAAATATTTGTATTGTGCTGTCGATAAATGCAAACTCAGAACATCATCGAACTTGGCTTTCCAGTCAATAAAATATTGAAAATTGCCGTCTTCTTTACCGTCCTCCTTTATCCAGTTGCCCCGAAAAGCAATGTTTCTATGTCCAAGTCTTATTATAACGTCTATTATGGATATCAAGCATGCTCTGTTTCTCTTGATCTTTTCCTGGTGTGCTTTACTAATACTTTCTGTAACTTGTTCCTTCTCACCTTTAATTGTCATCAAAAACATCTCACATTTTTCTTGGGATAATTTATGTCTTTCTGATTTTGAATGTTTGTCTAATGCGCCTCGTTTATCTCCCATGGCGTTTTTCCAATCCCTGAATCCAATCTTTACAAATTCAGGATTTGTTTCTGATACTGTTACTGGAAATGCAATACAGTAGGCACAAAATGCACTTTCGTTTGAAAGTGAATACCGTAACCATGGTCTTTTTTCTTCCCAGCTATTGTTGTACCGCCTGCCTTGTTCGTTGACTGGATATCTAAATTTACTGTCTGGTACCCATTTATGTTCCAATAATTGTTGCCGTTCGTATTCTGTGAGATTTCTATCGATGAATTTTATTGGATCCTCATGATGAGTGAAATTCATTTGTGGATTATCTGATGGTGACGGACTTTTCGTGGTTGATGGAACATTCTCTGAGCTAGATCTCGAGGGCTCCTGCATATCTATATCGGAAGTTGGTTCTTGTGACGGAACATCAGTTGAACTAGATGGATCATGGGGCTCCTGTGGATCTTCCTCGGGTGTGCGTTTACTGAAATACGCCCCCAGTTTTGACTGTTTAAACGACATGGCTACCGGCGTCAGATAACCTGCATCAAAATATGTGCAATTCGTGATAACGGTTAGAGTGTCAATATCATCAGTTCGCAAAGTGCTCTTTCAAACAATTAAATCATAAATCAATACTATATATACATGTAGTGAGAAATTTCTGAAATTCTCCCAGGATAAAACCATAGGTAAAACCAAAAAAAATACCGATATTGCAGTAAATAAATAAATATTAAACACTACAGAAGCATAAAACATGAAGGATAAGGGGTAAATGTACATGAGACAAAGTCCCTGACCCAATAAAATACATGGTAAAATCGCAATGGAACAACGTTTTTATTGTTGTTCTTCATATTTAAGTCGCAATGATCCCATCAACAATAAGCACCGGTTTGAGCAGAAGTCATTACTAGATGTCAATCAACACAACATCCGTTCCTTTTTTATACAAATGTTCAATACACATGAAATAACGACAAACAGACCAGAAAACAATTGGCGTCGTCGACAGATTATTAACTTTTTTTTGTGTATCAATACCAGAATAAAAAACAATATTGGTCATTTCACTATTATCATATCGGGTCCCGAGGATTTGCTACTAATATCAGACCGATTTTCAAGAGTATATAATGTGGCATTTACCCGTAAATTTCATCTGGACATTCGACAATTTTTTTTTCCGAATACGACCTAACCATTAGACATACAAACAATGATTTTTTTTCATAAAGCGATAGCTTAATTAATAACAGCAGAACTTTCATGATTCAATGGGGGATTGCGAATTAGCACAGAAAGACGGACAGCGCAGTCAACGTGACTGAATACCTCTGAACTTCGTTCGTTGGTGTATTTGATTGTTTGACTGGTTGAATGGGATTTAAGTCACTTTCAGCAGTATTTCAGCCATACCATTTAGTCGGTAGAGGAAGCCAGATTACCCGGAGGGTACCACTCCAATTTTACTTTACATGCCACCGACCTTTGGCAGGTAACTGGTCAATTTTATCAGAGCGTAGTTTAATGCATCACTATGTACTGAAAGAGTCCGATATGACGAACCCCTCGAAAATAAATTATGATTATAGTTTTGACACTTACCGTTGAATTTAGCCACGGTCTCAGGACTGTGAACTGTCACGATTTCGCGGGAAATAAATAATTCAAGAACTAATGCCGGTTTACTGACGAAAAAAATCCGACAAAAAGATCGATGTCAATATTGATGTAGACAGTGTCACATCAAGTTGAAGTAAACACCTGTCATTATAAGTTTAACTATTCCTACTCAATTTTCCCTCTTCATTTCCTCTTTTTCTCTGACTTTTATTTTCTTTTTTGCCAAAAAATCAGACGAGGCAGTTGCCTCGTCTGCCTCATCGGCAGTTACGGCCCTGCTATTGCCTGTTACCATTCAGAAATAATAAAATTTACACTAGGGGAAGAGAAATTGATTTAGATAACTGTTTAAGGTATTCAGCGTATCACTATCAAATTTCACATTAGATTAATGGATGGTGGGATTTTTGCAAGTATTAAATCATTTTGAAGGGTTTATCAAATGATATTAATCTACCACAGGAATTTAAAATTAAAGTCTGGTGCATTACTGCTTGATTTAGTTCACCCTGAATTTTACTCTCTATGAAAATATTCTTGAATTAGAATTTACTACAGATATTTCTAGGAAATTAGCTTTTTCTTATTTTAAACAAGTATGGATAACTCGCCCAAAACTGTCAAGTTCAAAACGATTGGCTTCTAATCATTAACCAATCATGGGATTAATTTGACATGCTTCACTTTCATAATAATTTAAAAGCAATCTGAAGATTTATCTTTATTTTATCTTTATTTAAGGTAGCCCACCCTCATGTGACTTATCAATGTTAAAGAGGGAAAACTGTATCAATTTCCGCTCGATCATATAGTTTGATTTGATTTGATTAATAACCAAAGCAGCATAGGATTTATTGCCCATGACAAAATGTTTTAAGATTATAAATAATTGATTACCTATGGAAAATATAAACTTTTTCCCTTTCAATAGTTTACCAGATTTTTTTATTTTATCCAGTGAATAAATTTCCTCTGAAAGACAGATTTCTATCATGCGCAAAGTTTAATTAGATTTTTGCAAAACCTATGGCATCACACGAGAATATCGTTAATTTTTTTAACCCCCTTTCCTTACACATTGGATACCTTAAGTGAAAAGTTTCATTTTCTGCTTTTGTTTCGAATTTCGAAAAGAAGATGTAAATGAATAGCAAAAATAAAGATTAGAAATATAAATGAATGGTGTCTCACTAGATGGTTTGCAGGAAATGTTGAATGCATTACATGTTTATACAAAAGATTGGAATTTGATTGTGAACATATCAAAAACAAAAGTTGTTATTTTTAGAAATTGGGGGCATTATAAGGAATAATGAAAAATGGATTCAGAGATTGAGAATGGATTGAGAATCAGAATATTGAAGTTGTCAATAATTTTAACTATTTGGGAATGTTGTTTAATTAAAATGGAATTTTTTTAAAAACACAAAAGCAAGTGGCAGAACAAGGGCGAAAGGCGTTGTGTGCAATATCTAATAGATTGAAAAGCCATCACTTTAATGTAGAAACACAGTGTTCTGTATTTGATACTTATGTACATAGCATTATTTCATGTGCATGCGAAATTTTGGGTTTCTCAAGGCACTTGATGTTGTAAAGGTTCATCTTATGTTTTGTAAAAAGTTATTGGGATCGAGTGAGTAAGCGTACAAATAATGTTATCTATTGTGAATCAGGACGGTTACCTCTATATGTCAGAAGAAAAATGCGCATTTTTAAATATTGGTTAAAACTTAGAAATGCAAATAACTGTATTTTAAAAGAATGTTTTGATTACATGATTTTGAATAACGACAGTTGGGTTATAAGTATAAAGCAAGAATTATTCAACAGGAGATTAACATATTTATGAGAAGAATCAGGAAGTGGCCAGGTAATTGAACAAAAATTGTTAGATATATATAAGCAAAATATTTTTTCATCTTTTGTAAATTCACCAAAAATGTTTTTTGATATCAACACCTTATTGAAAATTTTTGTTTTCAGTTCTATCTTAAAAAATTAAACCGATTGATCCCAATGGAAATAAATATATAACAAAATTTCGGACATCTTCACACTCTTTGAACATCGAGAAGGGCAGGCATAAAAATATTTCAAGAAGTAAAAGGATTTGTACATTTTGTAACCTAAATGAGTTAGAAGACGAATTTCATTTTATTTTAAAATGTCCCTTTTATAACGGTTTAAGAATTAAATATATCAAAAAAAAAAAAAAAATATTACAAGAAACCCAGTGTCTTCAAATTAGTAAAACTTCTTAGTGTAAATAATACAAAAGAACTCAATAATTTAGGAAAGTTCCTACAACAGGCTTCAAAGTTTTGATCTTCATGTAACTTATGAATTCTGTACTTGCTACGACATATTATTCTCGTGTATTGTCATATGTATGTTGAAATGCATTGATTTTATATCCTCAAAATTGTGTTTGCATGTCTGCTCACCCTCTACTATCTTATTTGTATATATTTGTAAATATTTTGTATTTATAACCGATGAGCTGTATAGCTTAAGGAAATAAAGAATCTGAATCTGAGCACTATATATAAGGGACGTAACCCTTGCCAATGACCTTGGACTCTAAATCCAAATCACCAAACCGTGATTGTCTCCCATTAGATAAATCCGTGGTAAATTTTACAAAGGATTTTCTGTGGTATTTAGATCAAGGTCAAAGCCCAGGGGTGGCGAGCGCGAAGATAAACTTCCGGGCTTATTCTGCTGCAGCCCCAGAAGGAGGGTTTGGGTTGCATGCAATCATTAGAATTAATTTGATCACCACTCGAGTGACTCACATCCGCTGATCAGCGCTTTTTAAACTTCATCTTATTAGAGACATGCAACATTCTTCATGATTAGGAGAGGACAAAGTTGTTTTTTTTCTATTTTTTTTTTCAAATCCACACGTCTTTCCAAAATAAATTGTGATATCTTTTATTCATCATATCTAGATACTACATACTTGACAGACGTCTAACAGCATGTAATGGACCCGAGTATAAGCTTTTGGTTTGAACGTATTCTACTGTAAAGTGCAAATGGATTGAAATAGTAAAGTTTTCGATATTCATTGATTGTTTCTCATCATGTGACAGAGTATTTTGATTTTGATGTTGGAATAGTAATGTTTTTGGTATACAGATTATTTTTATTTTTATTCACGAGAACGACTGATGTGAGAATTGTGGCCTCTGAGTTTCTGCTTTTTCCTTCTCTTCTGTCCACCGTACACGCAATATGAGTTTATTCGCTTCAATATATTTTCCTAGGTGTAACACTGTATTTGTTGAGAATAAAACTATTTTTCTCTCTTTCTAGGCGCTGGGCAACCATGAATTTGACAACAATATTGATGGTCTCTTGCCATTTCTACAGAACGCAAACTTTACAATTCTTAGTGCCAACATCAATTCAGCGACGGAACCTAGAATCGCGCCTCATGTGTCAAAGAGCTACGTCACAGACGTGGGCGGGGAAAAGATCGGGATCATAGGTTACACCACAAAGGACACGCCCATGATATCCCAACCTGGTGAGTTCCACTGTATGTGTAAAGAAGTGAAAATTCCTGTTGAACTATTTTTCAGTGTTTGTAATGAAATCGATAGTGAAAATTTTTTAACGTGCCGTTAAACAAACTACACCGTCAAATTTACATGTTAGTACATGTTAATCAACGATAGACCGTGGAGAGAAACGAAAAAAACATGAAGTAGAGTAAAGATAGGTTGATATACTAGTTTCACTTTGAAATTCTATATATATACACATGAAGCGTCATCATTAACATGGGTATACTTTGTTTTCAATGGAAAATTCACATTGTTGTACAGAGTGCTAATGATGATTATAAGATTAGAAATGACAAAATTCCAACATACTTCACTATTGTGTAGCATTATGAAAGTATAACTATTGTGTAGCATTATGACAGTATTGTGTAGCATTATGGCAGTATTGTGTAGCATTATGACACTATTGTGTAGTATTATGACAATATTGTGTAGTATTATGACAGTATTGTGTAGCATTATGACAGTATTGTGTAGCATTATGGCAGTATTGTGTAGCATTATGACAGTATTGTGTAGCATTATGACAGTATTGTGTAGCATTATGACAGTATTGTGTAGCATTATGACACTATTGTGTAGCATTATGACAGTATTGTGTAGCATTATGATACTATTGTGTAGTATTATGACAGTATTGTGTAGCATTATGACAGTATAACTATTGTGTAGCATTATGACAGTATTATGTAGCATTATGACAGTATTGTGTAGCATTATGACAGTATTGTGTAGCATTATGACAGTATTGTGTAGCATTATGATAGTATTGTGTACATGTAGCATTATGACAGTATTGTGTAGTATTATGACAGTATTGTGTAGCATTATGACAGTATTGTGTAGCATTATGACAGTATTGTGTACATGTAGCATTATGACAGTATTGTGTAGCATTATGACAGTATTGTGTAGCATTATGACAGTATTGTGTAGCATTATGACAGTATAACTCTTGTGTAGCATTATGACAGTATTGTATAGCATTATGACAGTATAACTATTGTGTAGCATTATGACAGTATTGTGTAGAATTATGACACCATTGTGTAGCATTATGACAGTATTGTGTAGCATTATAACAGTATTGTGTAGCGCCAGTATTGTGTAGCATTATGACAGTATTGTGTAGCATTATGACAGTATTGTGTAGCATTATGACACTATTGTGTAGTATTATGACAGTATTGTGTAGCATTATGACAGTATTATGTAGCATTATGGCAGTATTGTGTAGCATTATGACAGTATTGTGTACATGTAGCATTATGACAGTATTGTGTAGCATTATGACAGTATTGTGTAGCAATGTGACAGTATTGTGTACATGTAGCATTATGACAGTATTGTGTAGCATTATGACAGTGTTATGTAGCATTATGACAGTATTGTGTAGCATTATGACAGTATAACTCTTGTGTAGCATTATGACAGTATTGTGTAGCATTATAACAGTATTGTGTAGCATTATGACAGTATTGTGTAGCATTATGGCAGTATTGTGTAGCATTATGACAGTATTGTGTAGCATTATGACAGTATAACTATTGTGTAGCATTATGACAGTATTGTGTAGCATTATGACAGTATTGTGTAGCATTATGACAGTATTGTGTAGCATTATGATACTATTGTGTAGTATTATGACAGTATTGTGTAGCATTATGACAGTATAACTATTGTGTAGCATTATGACAGTATTATGTAGCATTATGACAGTATTGTGTAGCATTATGACAGTATTGTGTAGCATTATGACAGTATTGTGTAGCATTATGATAGTATTGTGTACATGTAGCATTATGACAGTATTGTGTAGTATTATGACAGTATTGTGTAGCATTATGACAGTATTGTGTAGCATTATGACAGTATTGTGTAACATTATGACAGTATTGTGTACATGTAGCATTATGACAGTATTGTGTAGTATTATGACAGTATTGTGTAGCATTATGACAGTATTGTGTAGCATTATGACAGTATAACTCTTGTGTAGCATTATGACAGTATTGTGTAGCATTATGACAGTATAACTATTGTGTAGCATTATGACAGTATTGTGTAGCATTATGACACTATTGTGTAGCATTATGACAGTATTGTGTAGCATTATAACAGTATTGTGTAGCGACAGTATTGTGTAGCATTATGACAGTATTGTGTAGCATTATGACAGTATTGTGTAGCATTATGACACTATTGTGTAGTATTATGACAGTATTGTGTAGCATTATGACAGTATTGTGTAGCATTATGGCAGTATTGTGTAGCATTATGACAGTATTGTGTACATGTAGCATTATGACAGTATTGTGTAGCATTATGACAGTATTGTGTAGCATTGTGACAGTATTGTGTACATGTAGCATTATGACAGTATTGTGTAGCATTATGACAGTGTTATGTAGCATTATGACAGTATTGTGTAGCATTATGACAGTATAACTCTTGTGTAGCATTATGACAGTATTGTGTAGCATTATAACAGTATTGTGTAGCATTATGACAGTATTGTGTAGCATTATGACACTATTGTGTAGTATTATGACACTATTGTGTAGCATTATGGCAGTATTGTGTAGCATTATGACAGTATAACTCTTGTGTAGCATTATGACAGTATTGTGTAGCGACATTATTGTGTAGCATTATGACAGTATTGTGTAGCATTATAACAGTATTGTGTAGCATTATGACAGTATTGTGTAGCATTATGACAGTATTGTGTAGCATTATAACAGTATTGTATAGCATTATGACAGTATTGTGTAGCATTATGACAGTATTGTGTAGCATTATGACACTATTGTGTAGCATTATGACAGTATTATGTAGCATTATGACAGTATTGTGTAGCATTATGACAGTATAACTCTTGTGTAGCATTATGACACTATTGTGTAGTATTATGACAGTATTGTGTAGCATTATGGCAGTATTGTGTAGCATTATGACAGTATTGTGTAGCATTATGACACTATTGTGTAGTATTATGACAGTATTGTGTAGCATTATGACAGTATTGTGTAGCATTATGGCAGTATTGTGTAGCATTATGACAGTATTGTGTAGCATTATGACAGTATTGTGTAGCATTATGACACTATTGTGTAGCATTATGACAGTATTGTGTAGCATTATGACAGTATTGTGTAGCATTATGACACTATTGTGTAGCATTATGACAGTATTGTGTAGCATTATGACAGTATTGTGTAGCATTATGACAGTATTGTGTAGTGACAGTTTTGTGTAGCATTTTGACAGTATGGATATGTGTGAAGTAAATTCACCTCAATTCGACATATAGTAATCATTATTACATGTATCTCTATTTGCGAGGTAACCTAGCGGAGTCATTGCACTCTGTATAAGAATTCGGGATCTATTTATGGTGCCCTATTAAGGAAAATCAGGTGGAGTCTATAGCAACGATTTACAAGAGACAAAAATCACATGGATGCTTAAAAGGATTTCCATTTGTAAATCCATAAATCTCCAGTCATCTCTGGTGACCAGGTGTTTTATTGCGTATGAAAGCATCCATTATCTCCATTTGGTTACGGAGCCTTATGCACATGACGGACATACATTTAGGCCTACATTGTAACGAACTTTGTTAATGGAACTCATAATGCGAGCATTTCAAACGAACGATTGTTGTCTTGGATAAATTACTATTTTTTCTAAAGAAAGGGAAACTTAAGTTCGGGTCTGTAATGCAAAAATGGTACCAAGATCCTTGGAGAGTTCTTATAAGTAACTAAACTGTTCTTTTAAGTAACTAAACTGTTCTTATAAGTAACTAAAATGGAAAATGTAGGCAGTCGCTGTACATAATGCTTGATTTAACAAAGTTTGTATGTCTTTCTATTAAAACTCTCCATATTATAATATACTTTTTCTTCAGAGTTCATGGGTCAGTGTTAACTTATATGCCCGAATGCGTTATTGTGAAAATGAGATTCGAATTTCGTCAAATCAAAAGGGGAGATAATATCTAGTTAGAGAAATGCATTTATCAGTGACTACTATCGTTATCTTTAATTTGTACACGTAGCAGCTGGTAACAGACATATACAGATGGGACTGCAGAGGTGGTCGGGAATAATTTACCTAAAAATTTATTCTATGCTATTTTGGGTGCAACCCAATTTTACCGCCCCAGTATCACCGAATGTCACAAATCCAACAAGGACAATTGTCCAGATCCAAACTTGTATACACGTATTGATCAAACCAAATAAATATCACTCCTAGATATATATTCTATACATATACAGCGCTAGTTTTCCAGACTTGAATCCAAATTGCATTTTTGTTATTTTAAAGGAAGCCTCAAATTTGAGGAGGAAATGACGTCAATTCGTACTGAGGTCACCAAGTTAGAGAGCCAGGGGGTCAACAAAATCATTGCTGTGGGTCACGCTGGATTTTCCGTGGACAAGAAAATCGCCAGCGAGGTAGTAGGAGTGGACATCGTGGTGGGAGGACACACCAATACGTTTTTGTACAACGGTAAACACACTAAACGAAAAAGGCGCGGATCAGGTACCACGATAAACAAGGCGTGGACCAAACTATTGAGACGCGGATTCGATAATCATAAATCGTTGTACATACATGCCATTATTTAATTTGTATTATGTTTAGTACGGACACTGTCTTAGTTTTCGGACACAGCGTTAACATGTGAAACAAGAAATATTGAGATACCGGTACATTTACATTTTATGACCCTCCATTGACCTTGACCATCATTCAAACTTTAACATCGCTATATTTTGTTGACTACAAGAAATGACGCCTAGATGCTTTTAAAATACGACCATTTTATCAATACTAAAATTTATGATCTTGTGACTTGTTTTAGTCGTCGAAAAGTTCACCCCTGTTCATATTTTGTGACATATTTGAGATTTTGAACCGATTATAAATAATTGATTGACTATCGACTTAATTACGAACGCTGGTAGAATCCAGTGGCGTAGCTACATTGTAGCACTGTAAGCACGTGGTTACAAATATTTTCGTTAAATTTTATTACATATTACGAAAAATGTCCTCACCTTCGGGGGGGGGGGGGGGGGGCTCCCCCCCCCCCCCCCGACCCCCTGCTTACAAATATTTCAAACCTAGCTACGCCACTGGAATCAGTGATCAGTTATTACTGCAGAGCAAAGATTTGATTTTGTTACTCTCAGACTAACTTGCAGTACCTCCCCTGGTCAAACGAGTCAACTAACTGTCATTACAAAATTAACTGAGACAAGCCTTACTTTGATTTATTGCTGTATTTCTAAAACTTTGGCGGAGGAGGTGTATGTGAAATGACTTATGAACTACAGGTCATTTATATACGGAGTTGACATTTTTATGAGTGGCATTTTGTTGTGTGTGACCTGCTTTATAACTTTCTTGCCTCTGTCAAAAGATGTCAAATATTTCCTGTTGTTTTCAGGCACTAAGCCATCTGTTGAAACCCCCGATGGTGACTATCCTCACGTGGTTAGGAAACCTAATGGAGAGGTAACTCTTGTGGTTCAGGATTTCGCATTCGGAAAGTATCTGGGCTTTCTGCAAGTCCAATTTGATGACAACGGAAAAGTTATATCACATGGAGGAAACCCTATTATTCTGAACAGCTCCATAGTAAAAGGTTAGCAAATCACCCAATCCCCGGCTTCGTGGTAACTGGAGAAAGGTTATATATAAATCACCCAATCCCCGTCTTCGTGGTAACTGGAGAAAGGTTATATATAAATCACCCAATCCCCGGCTTCGTGGTAACTGGAGAAAGGTTATATATAAATCACCCAATCCCCGGCTTCGTGGTAACTGGAGAAAGGTTATATATAAATCACCCAATCCCCGGCTTCGTGGTAACTGGAGAAAGGTTATATATAAATCACCCAATCATCAGCTCTGTAGTGAATGGTTAATCAGCACACATGTATCATTCACGTGACAACCCCGTGATAGAATAATATTCTTCTCCGTGTAGGAGACTGACGCGGAAAAGAAATGCAACCCGTTGAAAAGGTTTTATCTTTGAAATGATATCAAGTTTAAATTGCGTGATATCGTATGCTTTCCCAAACAATTTACGGTTGATTGAACTTGGTTACCCTACGCTTTCTTATGTCCGCGAGATATACCTACTAACACAGCACGTGCACGCATCTCAGATAGTTCGTTACTGAAATTCGTTTCTCATATTACGTACACGTACTTGTTAGATGTCTAGACTTCCTAAAAATGTACGCAGCAGGACTGTGAAGTTAAACGCTGTGGCAAGAGCTCTGCATGTTCATAAAAGTACACTCGTCTCTACAAACGCCTTAGACGGCTCGTCATCGGGATCGTGAGGTTGCGCAACGGTATAGAACTGTATACGCACGCACACCCACCCACCCATGCGAATGAGACACCGGGAATAAATAATTCAAGAATAAACAGAGACACTGTGGTGTGACATCTCTGATGGCAGTATGCCGCGTTGCAGTGGGACTGTTCTAATCTTCGTTGAGATTTGGCTCGGCTGGATATTTGGACTGACGCCTTCACCAAATCTCGGAGCAGTCCTTCATAATTTGTGTTCGGAAATTTTCATTCAGCTTCGGCCGGTTCTAGCAATTAATGTACACTGAGGTAGCACTGTGGTACGCATCAAATAAGTGATTTGACCGTTAAACTAACTCCCTATCACTATTATTGCTGTAAAGCTTACCGTCTAGGTTTGAAAATTTAAAAATAAAAACAGTGATTATATAGTACTCATTTGACGCAATGCCATTAGTTTATCTCCTGATATTGAAGAGTTCCTATAGACTGTTTTTCTTTATTAGTGATGTACCGTAAGTATGCGGAGATGCTTTTAACCTCTGCTGAAGTGAATGAAAATAGATGGCGATAACGTAAACAGTGATAAATATCAGAAATTCTAAGGTTACGCCCATCTTGATCAGGTAAACGAAGTAATTCGCAATAACTTGTACAATAACTTATTGGTACTGAAAGTCATTCGATAGCAAGAAGCCCTATCTCCTTTTTGTGTGAAGATTCATTGCAGCTGTTCACAAAGGAAACCACACAATACCGTTCCGCGAGTCCGGGGTACAGGTTCTGGTTCCGCGAGTCCGGGGTACAGTTTCTGGTTCCGGTTCCACGAGTCCGGGGTACAGGTTCTGGTACGCCTCTTCCGAGGACATCAACCAGAATCTCGGTTCTGACATGGGTCCATGATTCTCTTTCCAGATCCGACTGTGATGCAAGTTGTTGATAAATTCTATATGGAGATAGAAAACGCCACCAAAGAAGTGATCGGAAGAACGTTGGTCAAAATTGAGGGAAAGCGTGATGTCTGTAGACTGAGAGAATGTAACATGGGTAAGTGGACCGCAAAACTGTGTGGCGGATCTGTAGACTGAGAGAATGTAACATGGGTAAGTGGACCGCAAAACTGTGTGGCGGATCTGTAGACTGAGAGAATGTAACATGGGTAAGTGGACCGCAAGACTGTGTGGCGGATCTGTAGACTGAGAGAATGTAACATGGGTAAGTGGACCGCAATACTGTGTGGCGGATCTGTAGACTGAGAGAATGTAACATGGGTAAGTGGACCGCAAGACTGTGTGGCGGATCTGTAGACTGAGAGAATGTAACATGGGTAAGTGGACCGCAAGACTGTGTGGCGGATCTGTAGACTGAGAGAATGTAACATGGGTAAGTGGACCGCAAGACTGTGTGGCGGATCTGAAGGGATGAATAGGCAATGATGAGCGGATTATGAATGAAGCATATTTGACAATCAAAAGGATTCTTTCAAGTAATTGTGTAGTTAAAAGTAGTGGGTTATTGCGTGAATCACATGAACACATACCATGAACGATACATCACGGCACAAAAAGTGATGACGCATAACGTATGACGTTTTTTGCTTGTTCATTGTATCCATGTAGGAGAGATTTGTGAGAGAGGAAGAAACGATTGTAGAGAGCTAGAAAATGATTTATGTTGTCTGAATATTCAAATGTACTTGAATATCGTGTAATATTTACATTTTCAATGTTTTTTTTGCTTTTGACATCGCTACAAATTGTACTGATAACCATTTTCTCGTGCGCGCGTTTCAGTTGTGAACAATGCTCATATGAATATTGATAAATATAGCATGTCTATTTTTATAACGTATGGACATATTCCGACAGAAATAAATGTACAATGTAAATATAAGAAATACATTTCATCATTGAAAATACATGTGGGTATACACTGCGATGCTTCACGCATACATACATGTACTTCAATGGCGCGCTAAACCTCATGTACATGTATTTTCAACAATGAAATTTATGTTTTGAATATATTATAATCATTATAGTTGTTCACTGTGACGTATGTTTCTATGTTTCCTAAAAATATTTCATATTGGTGCGACACAGCAAATATTGGGAATTTGACGCGAATAGAATATGTCCATGGCCGGAACAAATGACGCGAATAGCGCTAAAATAAGATGTTCTGTTAAATGTAATTACTAGACTAGTTATTTGAGTAAATAGGAGAGCTACTGAAGGAAATCATGACACAGTCATGTGATGGAATAGAGGTGTGACAGAATGGAAAACGATGAATAAGTACACCTTACACGATTTGCCCATTGAATAAAAAGCGGGCGTTTGGGTTTTGATATACATACACATGTATAATGAGTAAACAGATAGATAGATTGGTAATATCAGGCAGACAGACTGACCGACGGAGAGACAGACGGACCGACGGACAGACATACATACAGATAGATAGATATGTAACAGAAATGGAGAAAATGCAACGGACCAGACAGGGATTCGAACCATCTCCAGTCAGGTGCTCTACCAAATGAGCTACCGGTATTTGGCCACCTGCGATCGAACCCGGCTGATCGCTTCATTCTCCTCTCCATAAATTTTCTTCTCCCTTGAAGGCATACAACTCAGAACCTTTTTGTCCCTGGCATGATTTTCAACTGCAAGTCCAGGGGTGGTTTATGGCACCAACTGTAACAGAAAGGTGGAAAATGCAACGGACCAGACCGGGATTCGAACCCGGGTCACCTGAAGCTCTAGCGAGATGCTCTACTACTTGAGCTATCTGGCAACCGGCGATCAAACCCGTCTGACCGCTGACCGTTACATTCCTCCATTCTTAAATGTTTTCACGATTGAAAACCTCATCCCAGGATCTTTATCCCCTGGCAGACATTTCACCTGTCAGCACCAGATCCTGGTCAAGGCACCAGATGTAAAAGGAAGGGAAAACTGCTACGGACCAGACCGATATTCGAACCCGGGGTCTCCAGAATCCCCAGTCAGATACTCTACTAAAGACCGCAGAAGCTCCTGCAAAGAAAAAGTTTTCAATACATGCAAATGGGCAAAAAAAAAAAGAAGGTTGATCTGCAGAACATTCAAAGGCGTGATGACGTCATTTCCTTTCTATTGTTCCGTTTCCCCTTTTTATCTTCGGTTTGTTTTGATAAATCATTGCAATTAAAATACCTAATCAATTTGTTAAAAGATCAGCGATTTTGCATCTTTCAGCTGGATATATGACAGAAAGCTAAGTTTATCTGACAGTTACCGCCCGCCGTTAGGTACACGTTGCGGTACCCATAGACCGAGTCGAGTGTCACTATTATGATATGCAAACTGTAATCTATATTTATCATTTCAGGGAATTTGGTGGCTGATTCCTTCGTGTTCATGAATTTGAAGGATGCGGATACGATCAACTCCACCCGTGTATTTATAGCCATCGTGAACTCGGGATCGATACGAGCATCTTTCAATAGAGGTAATTAAGGGCTTTGTGGAATACATCCAGGATAATACCACTAGAATAAATCGCCTACCTCTTTAACTTCATTCACGACATTGTGAAATGTAATGGGTTTAGATGTATGCATGTCGGTATTTTATTCATAGGTGATCCTCTCCTCCATTCAAGGTGTGTGTACATTGAAAATTTCCTCCGTTTGACAAAAATTGCATTCAAAATTTCAAGACATCCCGTTCCCCTATCGCCCCACATTCTTTATCGGTTTTTTTCAATGCTCTTGGTTTCCATCGTAGCAGGAGATATCCTGAAATTGTCTAGTTATCACAGAACGTCGTCCATAGCACAAAATTTATCACGGGACATTGACCTTAAAATGAAAGTTATCACAGAATATTGACCACAAAAAGAAAGTTATCACAGAATATTGACCACAAAAAGAAAGTTATCACAGAATATTGACCACAAGAAGGAAGTTATTACGGAATATTGACCTTAACACGAGAGTTATCACGGAATGTTGACCACGACACGAAAGAAAAACGCATTTATCAAATGGAATAAAATTTAAAAAAAATAATATTTAATATTGGAGCATAACGTTATTGTACATTAAATGATAAAAATGTAGGAACGAGGTGGGATATTTAACTTTATCTATCAAATTCTTAGTTGAGAGACATAAAAACCGTGATTAACTTTCCCCAAACGCCACTGAAACAAAACGTGACGCTATGTGTGCAAGACAATCACGTGACACTATGTGTACAAGACAAACAGGGATAGCTCTAAATGCACTGCACCAAAAACCTCACAGTGGACACACGTGTATTGAAAATAATTCTAATCCCATTAAATGTATAGGCCGATACAATGAACTTTCTAGGAGTGAGCTATTTCCATACTTTGTATTGTTTTTCAGGGACAGTTACTTTGAGTAATGCTATAAGCGTACAGCCATTTAGAAACACCATGGAAACGATAAAACTTCAGGGTCGGTACCTGCTTCAAGTAATGGAACACAGTGTGACGTCCTACAACACAAAGGACCCTGATGGCGGATTTTTGCAAGTATCTGGTAGGATACAAGTTGAACATCTACGAAAATGTTACATTCTAGCCCGGAATAACAACAGAGTACTGTAATTAATGTCTTTAATCATCACAGAATTTGAAATTAAAGTTAAGAATTCGTAGTCAGGGGCGTAGCCAGGGTACTTTTGATGTGGACGCCCGAGTAGGTAGGGGGTTTGGGGAATGGTAAATTTTAGACGATTTCGATGTGTATATTTGACGCTCCTGAACGCATTTTTCGTTCACTTTATAAAATTTGTTACGCAGCCATATTCGAGGTCTGTTCTGTTTTTGTACGAAATACGGACAAACGCTTGTAAAATCTCAAACATGAGAAAGATAGAGCGGTTAACCGGTTTAGACAACAGACCAATAATTGACCGATAGTAGGAGAGGACAAATATAATTGTCATAAATGTTGCCCTTCACTATCTATTGATATTTCTAATCCCCCACTCTCTCTCTCTCTCTCTCTCTCTCTCTCTCTCTCTCTCTCTCTCTCCTTTTTTAATTCGTTTTTTAATTTATTTTTGTTGTTTCAAAAATGATGTGGACGTTTGTGCGTACAAACGTACGCGTGGCTACGCGCCTAATAGTAATTTTATTGAATCAAAGTGGACCTGAAGGAATAAATCCGTCAAAATCAGCAGAAAATTCGATTCATTCCTCACAATAATTCCTTTTCGTAATCTCCGATGTGTAATGACCTCGGATACCACCAGTTCGGAAAAATGTAGAAGTACGGCACTGCCCAAGCATCAGATTTGTAAACAATTTATCCGGATCCAATATACCAGTTTTGTAGATAAGTTCATGTGAGTGGCACATTTGTGTAATACTTGCTTTCTTATACGTAAATGTTTCAGTTATTCAAGACGCGAGGTGGTGTTTTATAACAAACGAAATGTATAGTAACACGAATAACGTTAGCAACTACATGTACCTGGTGCATACTTGGGTAGTTAAAGAACGTCGTCAGGTACAAAACACTTTCTTTCCGAAAAGAGCCGAGTGCTGACCACATGACTGTCTTATTAGCATAACACATGTTATTTTTCCAGCAATTCGTGGATCTGTGCAAATTTGAATAGTTTTACATATACATTGTAGTATAATGAATTTAGTCTGATAATACCTTACTCCTGATATAGGAATAAGGCATTATCAGGCAGTAGTTCAACTTATTTTCAAACTTATTGACATTTTTTCTTATTTCGACCATGTGTGAAGAAGGTGCGAGCAATACATGCAATTAGATAGTTCACATAAATCATTATATATCTCCAGTGCAGACACATTATCCACATAAATCATTATATATGCAAGGTGAAGATAACGAACAGTGATCAATCTCATAACTCCTACAAGCAATACAAAATGGATAGTTGGGCAAACACGGACCCCTGGACACACCAGAGGTGGGATCAGGTGCCTAGGAGGAGTAAGCATCCCCTGTTGACCGGTCACACCCACCGTGAGCCCCATATCCTGATCAGGTAAACGGAGTTATCCGCAGTCAAAATCAGTGTGCCAAGAACGGCTTAACAATCGGTATGAAACACGTCAGACAGCATTTGACCCAATGCGAGGTTGTATTGACGAACTAGATCGTTATAACGACCATAGAATTTGCGAAATGCTGACTTCAATCGAGACTGTTGAAATCCCTGTACCATCAACTTGTTTGTCAGTAGCTTACCTCGATTTAAAAACTGACTATACCCAGAACAAGCTCTTGCATATCGAATCAGTTGAGATATATAAACACCATATGCAGGTGATAATGGAATATTGCTACATAAATGTGGGAAGTTGACGATGGAGAAGCTGAAATAATCCCGTTTGTCATACAGTTGAGTTGTTAGTTTGCCGTTAATGTCTACTTTCAATGAAATATCTAAGTATGAAGCAGAAGTGGACGACTCTGTGGTGTCCTTTATTTCCAGCTCACAGGGATATATCAAATCGACATATGAATGAAAGCTATCATTGTTAATAGACAAAACGTCATCGATATATCTAAAAGTCGAATTGAAGGTCACAGCGAGAGATTTTTTCTTCTCACGTAGACGTTTTTGAATAAATTCTGCTTCATATGAATATAAAAACAGGTCAGCTAACATATCTCTAGTACAGACACATTATCCATATAAATCATTATATATCTCCAGTACAGACACATAATCCACATAAATCATTATATATCTCCACATAAATCATTATATATCTCCAGTACAGACACATAATCCACATAAATCATTATATATCTCCAGTGCAGACACATTATCCACATAAATCATTATATATCTCCACATAAATCATTATATATCTCCAGTACAGACACATAATCCACATAAATCATTATATATCTCCAGTGCAGACACATTATCCACATAAATCATTATATATCTCCACATAAATCATTATATATCTCCAGTACAGACACATAATCCACATAAATCATTATATATCTCCAGTACAGACACATAATCCACATAAATCATTATATATCTCCAGTGCAGACACATTATCCACATAAATCATTATATATCTCCAGTGCAGACACATTATCCACATAAATCATTATATATCTCTAGTGCAGACACATTATCCACATAAATCATTATATATCTCCAGTACAGACACATAATCCACATAAATCATTATATATCTCTAGTGCAGACACATTATCCACATAAATCATTATATATCTCCAGTGCAGACACATTATCCACATAAATCATTATATATCTCCAGTACAGACACATTATCCACGCTAGTTTGAAAACAAAATATCTTCATAATTAGTACACAGGTATATTTAAGGGGGTGATACAGTTATTAATATGCAGATACATTTAATTAAGGGAGTGATACCGCTATCAGTACACAGGTATATTTAATTAAGGGAGTGATATCGTTAATTATTAGTACACAGGTATATTTAAGGGAGTGATACCGTTATTAGTACACAGGTACATTTAAGGGAGTGATACCGTTATTAGTACACAGGTATATTTAAGGGAGTGATACCGTTATTAGTACACAGGTACATTTAAGGGAGTGATACCGCTATTAGTACACAGGTATATTTAATTAAGGGAGTGATATCGTTAATTATTAGTACACAGGTATATTTAAGGGAGTGATACCGTTATTAGTACACAGGTACATTTAAGGGAGTGATACCGCTATTAGTACACAGGTACATTTAATTAAGGGAGTGATACCGTTATTACATGTAGTACACAGGTATACTTAAGGAAGTGACGTCGTTGTTTTCACGCAATAGTAAAAGAATGATTTCTCTGAAATTCCAGTAGTCTTTAAAATATATTCTACGTTGGGTGGTTTTTGTGTTTTTTTTAATAGGCATACGAGTGAAGTACAATCTGCAAAAGCCGGAAGGTCAACGCGTCGTGGAATTGAAGGTTATATGCTCGGAGTGTGATGTTCCGGAATTCGTTCCATTAGACAATGACAAACTGTACGACATTGTTTTATCCAACTTCTTGCTGACTGGAGGAGATGGATACAAGATGATCAGAGATTACGCCATACAGAAGCACGTTGTCGGTGAGGCCATTCAGACTCTAAAATTAGCTACCTTATATCATGAAAGAGTAATTCATTATAGACTATTGACTGAATATCCAAAAATACTGTGGCCATCTGAGGTCGTTGTAAAGTGGAACGAGTTTGCGAGTTCTTCCGCGCAACGACCAAAGGCGAGTATATTCCTGATAGATCATTCAAAACACTTTTTTTTCTCATAATATGTGAACTTTTAACCATGGAGCCGCATATTCATTTACATTGTCAGCAGAAGACAGAATTTTTACGTCCATTATATCATTGATCGAGTTATGTAAGCAGATTGACTGCAGAAGTTAGTTTAAATAGTTTCAGGGCAATTAGAGAACGAGCTTTGAGGAGAAATATCAAAATATCAGAAAGATCACTGGTCGTTATGTTGACATTTCCGTACAATAAAATTCAATAATAGGCTTAAGTTTATTGATGATCGCCTCATGAAGGGTATATATTTTCCTTTCCGTACATATAATACAGACTTTTTACACTGTTTATTGAAGGCATCCTAGACACCGACGTATTTGTTGAATACATAAAACAGACCTCGCCACTGACAACTGGCCTGGATGAAAGAATCCAAATGCAATTGGTGGACGAAACCGGATGTAAAGTAACCTCTGGTGGAAGTAGATTTCTTATCTCTTTTCTATTAATCAAAACTACAGTTTTCCTTGGTTTGATTACACCACGGTTACTATGAAACTACGATTAAAAGAGAGAGAGAGAGAGAGAGAGAGAGAGAGAGAGAGAGAGAGAGAGAGAGAGAGAGAGAGATTAATATTTAAACTGTTACAATCAAATCATCTCAGTCATTCCAAATTACTGGATATTATTGTGTTTACTGTATTAAAATATCTATATTCATGTTTTCTTGTTTTTTGCTGTTAGTCTTACATTGATTTAGTGTTGTTTAACGTCCTGGTCAGCATTGTTTTTGCTGTTAGTCTTACATTGATTGATTTAGTGTTGTTTAACGTCCTGGTCAGCATTGTTTTTGCTGTTAGTCTTACATTGATTTAGTGTTGTTTAACGTCCTGGTCAGCATTGTTTTTGCTGTTAGTCTTACATTGATTTAGTGTTGTTTAACGTCCTGGTCAGCATTGTTTTTGCTGTTAGTCTTACATTGATTTAGTGTTGTTTAACCTCCCGGTTAGAAGACTTTACTCATGACTTTTAAGTCTCAGTTATTGTAACATAAAGTTCAACTGACAGAATTGAACCACGGGCCAATTGAATCGGTCCAATACGATGTTAAATTGTTTGAACTTATTTGATTGTTTGTGTAAAAGGACTCTTTGGTTAGTATCTAATTTCAGTGTTCTTAATGATGTCAAATGTCTGATAGGCCGTTCTTGGCACACTAATCTAGACAACGGATAGCTCCGTTTGCCTGATCATGATTAACTTGCAACTGAAGAAAGAAAAATAGATAAGAATCCCTGTTCTCGTGCTTTATTTTAACATTTGTTTAGTTTTTTCCCTTGACCAAATATGGAAATCATGACCAAATATGGAAATCATGACCAAATATGGAGACAAGTGCAGGTCAGCTGTTAACTTTTGATATGGAGCAGATCAATAATATCTCTATCTAACGTACTTGGAAATATTTATATTAAAATGATGAATACAGAAAAATATGTTGAATCTTTTAGTTTGTTTAACGAGAGATGAAGGTCGCAAGCGTTGCTGAAAATTTTACATAGCACGGGTTATGCGTGTTTTCTGCAATGTTTGTAACCTTCATCCCCCGTTTAATACACCAAAATGATTAAAAATATTTTCATATTTAAATGACAATATTTACATTTAAATAGCTCTTGTCACTTCCCAGGAAGCTGAGAAAGTTCTAGATTGATATAAGATCTGCCAGGGTAATAATATAGGATTAAACATTCTTTTTGAAGAATTTATCGATGTGTAAACTCCGGACATTTTACTCACAAACTGAATAAAAGTGCGAAGCACTTTTATGTTAAGTTTGTGAGTAAAATGTCCGGAGTTTACACATCGATACATTCTTCAAAAAGAATGTTTGATTCTTATAATTCCAATTCGTTCACTTTATTAACAATTGCAAAAATTTGAATAGTTTCCCTGCACTATGTTATTTGCTTTCAGGCGTGTATGAATACATCGCGTTTTCGGATTTATTGATGTGTAAACTCTTGTTCAGCTTTATTTTTGTCCAATCAAAACAATTTTAATAAATGATATTGGAATTATTGTATTGTAAAACGCTTTGAGCAGCATACGCTGGGAAAGCGCCATACAAAAACCAATCATTATTATCATATTTAATCCTGTGATAAAATGCATTAGAGAATTTTGAATGATATTTGTCTATAACTGCAAAGACCGAATCACTATAAATCTGTTAGGCGTATGAATACTGTCGAACATGTCGTCTGCATCTTGGCCCACAGGAACGCTTCAACCGGTGATTTTGTAATAATAATAATAATAATAGGGGTCTTATACCATACAGCTTACTAATAAAATTATTATTACTCCATATCAGGGGATGATGTGGTATAAGACCCCTACTATTATTATTATTAAAGACAAAAATACCATGCAGTTCCTGTGCTCGGCCACATGTGTGCCGCATGAAAACAAAGCTTTGTTGTCCATTTCCGTTTCATTCGCCGACGCGCTTTATTCATTGAGACTACATCTTTCAAAAAATAATAATTCATTGTTAACTGCAGCGATGGGTAAAAGGAAGAGTTACGGGGGTTGTCGCCTCCACCCCGACATTTTGGTTGGACGATTTCAACGAAAGGAGGTATGCTACACCAGAGAAATTCGATATGGATAAAGAGTGGAGGATATATATTGTACAACAATATTTTGAAACTGAAAACTCTTATATTTACTTTATTTAGTCAAAAGATACAGATTTAGTACAAAGCAATCTGGAAAAAATTGAAAACCCCTGCTGGACTCGAACACACGATTTACAGTTTAGTAGTCAACATGCTAACCCACTGAGCTACTCAGCTAAGCGAGGATTTTTCAAATGAATAGACAAATACTTTTGTTATGTTTATTTCCATCCATGTTTTTAAAGGAAGTCAAACATTATGCCGATTTAGAGTACCTCCTTAAAATGGCTGTTCCCCCCTTTTGGCGCCCTTCACTCTCCTCATTTAGTTGGCTGTTCCCCCCTTTTGGCGCCCTTCACTCCCCTCATTAAGTTGGCTGTCCCCCCCTTTTGGCGCCCTTCATTCCCCTCGTTTAGTTGGCTGTTCCCCCCCCCCCCTTTGGCGCCCTTCACTCCTCTCATTTAGTTGGCTGTTCCCCCCTTTTGGCGCCCTTCACTCCCCTCATTTAGTTGGGGAGGCGGAAAAGGTACAAACTTATATCTCCCATTTGGAAATATTTTGGACTAACCCCAAGTTAGTGAATAATGTCTACCAAGGATATGTAGAATGTTGTCTACCAGGTCAGTGAATAATGTCTACCAAGTAAGTTAATAATGTCTACCAAGTCAGTGAATAATGTCTACCAAGTCAGTGAATAATGTCTAGTCAGTGAATAATGTCTACCAAGTCAGTGAATAATGTCTACCAAGTTAGTGAATAATGTCTACCAAGTCAGTGAATAATGTCTACCAAGGACATGTAACTATCTCTTATTGAAATCGGTTATCAGTGATATTAGATGTAGTAGAGCATACTTGTTAATTTAAGATTTCAATAAAATGGCTGGTGTCATGGGGAAGTGAACTCTGAAATCTGTGTTTTATAATGGACAACACAGTACATATTTCTTCATGAAATTATGCAACATATCCGAAGCCATTAGGTTAATGTATCGTAAGCAAAAAAGACGTCAACTGTCAATTAGGTAAAAAGTATATTACCCTTACCCTCAATACAGAGTAAGAGATATATTACCCATACCCTTACTATAGTGTAAACTCAATACAGAGTAAGAGATATATTACCCATACCCTTACTATAGTGTAAACTCAATACAGAGTAAGAGATATATTACCCATACCCTTACTATAGTGTAAACTCAATACAGAGTAAGAGATATATTACCCATACCCTTACTATAGTGTAAACTCAATACAGAGTAAGAGATATATTACCCTTACCCTCGATATAGAGTAAAAGATATATCACCCTTACCCCCAATAATTTTAAAACCTGAACATTTTTGCGTGGGGGAGAAATGATACCTGCAGGGCTGATGCTTTTATGTATGCTCTGAAGAAGCATATAAAACAAATTAGCAAATTCTTGAAGTGGGTGTCAGAAATGTTTGCACAAAGTTACTCAAATTTGAGGAATAAAATTAATCAGTAAAATGAAATTTGATAGTACAGTTCGTCTGCATTTGATTTCAACGAGACTTTGCACGATGAAGATGTTACGAAGCTTTATAATTCTTACTTATCGATTAAATGAAACAATTGCTGTTACTGAAAAATCGAGTCATTTCAAAGTTCCTCGACTGAAATATTAATGTACTTTCAATTCGTAAAACTTTGTGTGTATTTTAACAGAAAATTACTGCTGCATGCCCTTACTTAAAAAATGAATCTCGATTATAATTTTAAAAGTCATATCTAGATGGTACAGTGATTTACAATGCTACACGTTTTGTGTTATTTCAGTGAAACTGTACACGCAGAAAAACCGCTAAAGATAGAATTGTGTTCTTTATTTATACTTAATACACTATAACCGCTGTCACCAATGCAAGATATAGCTCGAAGTTCCCGAATATCCGCAATTTAGTTATAAGCACTACTGACGAAATAAAATTACTCGCATTGATTTCCATCATGCTTGAACACATGCAAACACTCTCGATGAACAATCCACTCGGGAATTCATTTTTGCTTTTATACATTTCGAGTCATTTTGCGATATACTTTAAAGTACTGGCATAAAATAAGGAATTTACAGTAATATTTCAAAATGGTATTACATATGTTCTGAATTTTTTTCTGCTTTCAATGATACTTCATATATAGCAAAACGAACAGAGAAAAACGTAACACTGTATTTAGTTCAGTTTTGATGCTAATGGACAATATGGTCGATGTTACTAAAAGAACGTGGGTGCACAAGATACGATTTCTTCTGGAATTTAAGTACACAAGGAACACAAAAACTATTGATAATACATGTAGATTTTCCCTTCTGGTGATAACCAACTTACATGTCCTTTTCCTTCGGATGAGACTGCGAAAAGCGAGGCCCCGTGTCACATCAGGTGTGGCACGATAAAGTCCCTGCCTGCTCAAAGGGCGTAAACGTCGAGTATAGGCCTAAAGTTTGCAGTCCTTCACCGGCAATGGTGATGTCTCCATATAAGTGAAAAATTCTCAAAAGGAATGTTAAGCAGTATACAATCAATCAATCATGTTCTTACGATACTGAATAGAAATACGAATTACAGAATTCTTATGTCATACTGATGATGTGTTTATCTACTCGTAAATATCGTCACACACGAAAAAAGTGACATTTTCTAGGGACAATTCTTTCATCTGGTTGGTTTTCCAAATTCCTCCTTTAAAACACGTAAAATGATGAAATAAATTTGAAAGAGAAGAAAGTCGACCTTTTTCAATATGTACAATATATTCCTCACGTCAGTATGCACAGCTTCCCGCTTTATCATACGTCACAGCTTCCCGCTTTATCATACGTCACAGCTTCCCGCTTTATAATACGTCACAGCTTCCCGCTTTATCATACATCACATATAACTACACCCACTGGAGCTTTGTATTTTATTATGAGACATTTATTTTTGTGAAATCGATTCCTTTCGTGGTGGAAGGGGTTGTGGATTCTTTTAAAATCCTTCCATCGAACTAAAAGCTTTAAAACAAGAAGTAGTTCAGATTATGATTCGGTTTCTTGTTTGCATTGACATGTGCTTTCCAGGTTTTATATTTCTCATACATGTAAAAGTAATGTTTAAAACTGTTTCCTATGTCCTTTGAATACATATAAACAAATCCCCCGAAATCACTTTGGTTCATCAAATTAAATAGTTGCAATAATATAGCCTTATCCGATTCTTTTATTCTGACGTTTCACACACAGCACACTATCCTGATCACTTAGATCTACACACATCACACTATCCTGATCACGTAGATCTACACATAACACATTATCCTGATCACTTAGATCTACACACAGCACATTATCCCGATCACTTAGATCCACACACACACAGCACACTATCCTGATCACTTAGATCTACACACAGCACACTATCCCGATCACTTAGATCCACACACAGCACACTATCCCGATCACTTAGATCCACACACACAGCACATTATCCTGATCACTCAGATCCACACACACACACAGCACACTATTCCGATCACTTAGATCTACACATAGCACACTATCCTGATCACTTAGATCCACACACACATAGCACACTATCCCGATCACTTAGATCTACACATAGCACACTATCCTGATCACTTAGATCCACACACACACAGCACACTATCCTGATCACTTACATCTACACATATCACACTATCCTGATCACGTAGATCTACACATAACACATTATCCCGATCACTTAGATCCACACACAGCACACTATCCTGATCACTAAGATCTATACACAGCACACTATCCCGATCACTTAGATCCACACACACACAGCACACTATCCTGATCACTTAGATCTACACACAGCACACTATCCTGATCACTTAGATCCACACACAGCACACTATCCCGATCACTTAGATCCACACACACACAGCACACTATCCTGATCACTAAGATCTACACACAGCACACTATCCTGATCACTTAGATCCATACACACACAGCACACTATCCTGATCACTTAGATCTACACACAGCACACTATCCTGATCACGTAGATCTACACATAACACATTATCCTGATCACTTAGATCTACACACAGCACACTATCCCGATCACTTAGATCCACACACAGCACACTATCCTGATCACTTAGATCTACACATAGCACACTATCCCGATCACTTAGATCTACACATAGCACACTATCCCGATCACTTAGATCTACACAGACCACACTATCCTGATCACTTAGATCTACACACACACAGCACACTATCCTGATCACTTAGATCTACACACAGCACACTATCCCGATCACTTAGATCCACACACACACAGCACACTATCCTGATCACTTAGATCTACACACAGCACACTATCCCGATCACTTAGATCCACACACACAGCACATTATCCTGATCACTCAGATCCACACACACACAGCACACTATCCCGATCACTTAGATCTACACATAGCACACTATCCTGATCACTTAGATCCACACACACATAGCACACTATCCCGATCACTTAGATGTACACATAGCACACTATCCTGATCACTTATATCCACACACACACAGCACACTATCCTGATCACTTACATCTACACATATCACACTATCCTGATCACGTAGATCTACACATAACACATTATCCTGATCAGTTAGATCTACACATAGCACACTATCCCGATCACTTAGATCCACACACAGCACACTATCCTGATCACTAAGATCTATACACAGCACACTATCCCAATCACTTAGATCCACACACACACAGCACACTATCCTGATCACTTAGATCTACACACAGCACACTATCCTGATCACTTAGATCCACACACAGCACACTATCCCGATCACTTAGATCCACACACACACAGCACACTATCCTGATCACTAAGATCTACACACAGCACACTATCCTGATCACTTAGATCCATACACACACAGCACACTATCCTGATCACTTAGATCTACACACAGCACACTATCCTGATCACGTAGATCTACACATAACACATTATCCTGATCACTTAGATCTACACATAGCACACTATCCCGATCACTTAGATCCACACACACACAGCACACTATCCTGATCACTTAGATCTACACATAGCACACTATCCCGATCACTTAGATCTACACATAGCACACTATCCCGATCACTTAGATCTACACATATCACACTATCCTGATCACTTAGATCTACACACACACAGCACACTATCCTGATCACTTAGATCTACACACATCACACTATCCTGATCACGTAGATCTACACATAACACATTATCCTGATCACTTAGATCTACACACAGCACACTATCCCGATCACTTAGATCCACACACAGCACACTATCCTGATCACTTAGATCCACACACAGCACACTATCCTGATCACTTAGATCCACACACACAGCACACTATCCTGATCACTTAGATCCACACACATCACACGATCCTGATCACTAAGATCTACACACAGCACACTATCCCGATCACTTAGATCCACACACACACAGCACACTATCCTGATCACTTAGATCTACACACAGCACATTATCCTGATCACTAAGATCTACACACAGCACACTATCCCGATCACTTAGATCCACACATATCACACTATCCCGATCACTAAGATCTACACACAGCACACTATCCTGATCAATTAGATCCACACACACACAGCACACTATCCTGATCACTCAGATCCACACACAGCACACTATCCCGATCACTTAGATCCACACACAGCACACTATCCTGATCACTTAGATCCACACACAGCACACTATCCTGATCACTAAGATCTACACACAGCACACTATCCCGATCACTTAGATCCACACATATCACACTATCCTGATCACTTAGATCTACACACAGCACACTATCCCGATCACTTAGATCCACACATAACACACTATCCTGATCACGTAGATCTACACACATCACACTATCCTGATCACTTAGATCCACACACACACATAGCACACTATCCTGATCACTTAGATCTACACACAGCACACTATCCTGATCACTTAGATCCACACACACACAGCACACTATCCTGATCACTTAGATCTACACATAGCACACTGTCCCGATCACTTAGATCTACACATAGCACACTATCCCGATCACTTAGATCTACACATAGCACACTATCCTGATCACTTAGATCCACACACAGCACACTATCCTGATCACTTAGATCCACACACACAGCACACTATCCTGATCACTTAGATCCACACACATCACACGATCCTGATCACTAAGATCTACACACAGCACACTATCCCGATCACTTAGATCCACACACACAGCACATTATCCTGATCACTAAGATCTACACACAGCACACTATCCCGATCACTTAGATCCACACATATCACACTATCCTGATCACTAAGATCTACACACAGCACACTATCCTGATCAATTAGATCCACACACACACAGCACACTATCCTGATCACTCAGATCCACACACAGCACACTATCCCGATCACTTAGATCCACACACAGCACACTATCCTGATCACTTAGATCCACACACAGCACACTATCCTGATCACTAAGATCTACACACAGCACACTATCCCGATCACTTAGATCCACACATATCACACTATCCTGATCACTTAGATCTACACACAGCACACTATCCCGATCACTTAGATCCACACACACACAGCACACTATCCTGATCACGTAGATCTACACACATCACACTATCCTGATCACTTAGATCCACACACACACATAGCACACTATCCTGATCACTTAGATCTACACACAGCACACTATCCTGATCACTTAGATCCACACACACACAGCACACTATCCTGATCACTTAGATCTACACATAGCACACTATCCTGATCACTTAGATCCACACACACACAGCACACTATCCTGATCACTTAGATCAACACACACACATAGCACACTATCCTGATCACGTAGATCCACACACAGCACACTATCCTGATCACTCAGATCCACACACAGCACAGCACACTATCCTGATCACTTAGATCTACACATAACACATTATCCTGATCACTTAGATCTACACACAGTACACTATCCTGATCACTTAGATCCACACACACACACAGCACATTATCCTGATCACTTAGATCTACACACAGCACACTATCCTGATCACTTACGTCTACACACAGCACACTATCCTGATCACTTAGATCCACACACACACACACAGCACACTATTCTGATCACTTAGATCCACACACACACAGCACACTATCCTGATCAGTTAGATCCACACACACACATAACACACTATCCTGATCAGTTAGATCTACACACAGCACACTATCCTGATCAGTTAGATCTACACATAGCACACTATCCTGATCAGTTAGATCTACACACAGCACACAATCCTGATCACTTAGATCTACACACAGCACACTATCCTGATCAGTTAGATCTACACACAGCACACAATCCTGATCACTTAGATCCACACACAGCACACTATCCCGATCACTTAGATCCACACACACACAGCACACTATCCTGATCACTTAGATCTACACACAACACACTATCCTGATCACTTAGATCCACACACACAGCACACTATCCCGATCACTTAGATCTACACACAGCACACTATCCCGATCACTTAGATCCACACACACACACAGCACACTATCCTGATCACTTAGATCTACACACAGCACACTATCCAGATCACTTAGATCCACACACAGCACACTATCCCGATCACTTAGATCCACACACACAGCACATTATCCTGATCACTCAGATCCACACACACACAGCACACTATCCCGATCACTTAGATCTACACACAGCACACTATCCTGATCACTTAGATCCACACACACATAGCACACTATCCCGATCACTTAGATCTACACATAGCACACTATCCTGATCACTTAGATCCACACACACACAGCACACTATCCTGATCACTTACATCTACACATATCACACTATCCTGATCACGTAGATCTACACATAACACATTATCCTGATCAGTTAGATCTACACATAGCACACTATCCCGATCACTTAGATCCACACACAGCACACTATCCTGATCACTAAGATCTATACACAGCACACTATCCCGATCACTTAGATCCACACACACAGCACACTATTCTGATCACTTAGATCTACACACAACACACTATCCTGATCACTTAGATCCACACACACAGCACACTATCCCGATCACTTAGATCTACACACAGCACACTATCCTGATCACTTAGATCCACACACACAGCACACTATTCTGAGATTGCAAGTAGCCAAATTCACTTATGTACCATCTGCAGTAACATTATTTTCACCTCAGGGAAGAAAATTCACAACTTCTGTCAAAATTTCAATTCAACAAGGTTGTATTTATTTCAATTTCAATGAAATAGGCAATAATCAATGGGTCGCATACAATTTCTATCACGCAATAGTGTAATTATATAATGTTTACCATATAGGATATTTATTGGAAATATGGTTTTGACAATTCACCACATGTAGTAATTTGATTGGTACAACTGCAATGCAATACACTATTATAGAAATAACAAAAACTCTCTTCCACCTATCGTCCAAAACTTATGGACAGTTTGTGGGTTTCGATTCAACAATACTTTTTGCCAATGGTGATAAAATAAAGGAGCAGATCACAGTGTGGTACAAAGTCTACACACAACTATAACAAATATTACTACATCCTTAATGTGTGATACTTAAACGTTAGGTTTGTTTAAATCACAAGGTCATTGAAAGAACATCTGAGTTAGGTCATGGTCAACGATCGGTAACTAATGAATCAGATGAAATTAAGAATATGGCAAATACATGATTTTGGTCATTGCATTCTTGACCACACAGTAAGTGTGGTGTCCAGTTGATCAATAGATTGTCCAAGTGACCTGCTTCATGGGTGAGGCTCGTTCTAATGTGACTGTCTCTAGTGCTTGCCTGGCCATTTCTGTAAATAAAAGTGAATACACTTTTGAGTATGTAGTCTTGCGTTACATTGCTCATAATGATAAACACGACTGTAAAGAAGACTGGTAACACGATAGTCCAAATATTTCAAGAAAGTGTTTAGAGTTTTTATACAATCATGTATATGTATGTTTTATATAAATTACTATAAATATAGCATATAATGATTAGATACCTGTGATTTTCGGACAGCCATGGAAGAGAAAAATGTTGATCTGAGGACAGAATTGGAGAATTGCTTCTACGGATTCATCAGTCAACTCCTTACACCCATTTATGTGGACTTCCTGTCAATCAACATCATCGGTATCATTATAATGTCATATCTAGTGTTGTCCTTGGGGAGGTCATTATAGAAAAATTCTTATTATATACTTTCAATTTCATCTCTTCTTTTTTCTTTAAAAGTTTGCGGGCATATATCGTGTGATATATGCCTGGAAACATTCCGCCCGCAAACATTACGTCACAATCAAATTTCTACGCCGTTAATTTTCAAATTTTTCATCTTTCACTCAGTTAAACCGATAAAGTTATTGTTAAAAATAAAATTATTGTTACTTTCTAAATGAAATTGAAAGTATATAATAAAAAGGTTATAGACTTTGTATGGAAAATATGACGACCTCGTTTTTTGTCGCGAACGGACATCGCAAGCTCGGTCCATCTACGCGCCAAAAAACTCGGTCGTCATATTTTCCCATACAAAGTCTATAACCTATAAATATATACTGGTATAAACTTATGGATATACTAAACTTTTCTCACATTATCACCAGTGTGAGATTGACTTTTCCCATGTGAGATTTTTCTTTCTCACACTGTTGCGACGTCATTTGATTGTGACGTCATGTATTTTCTATGATTTACGTTACACGGTGAAGATTAGATTTACGTTACACAGTGAAATAAAAATATTTTGCATTGTTATCTTTAAATTTTAATGTAGTATAGCTTTCTGGTGGACAACCTTGGGTTTTTTAGTTTACACTGAAGTGTAAACCATTTTCAGGTATGCTCTTTCTGCCTATCTAATTTTTTTTGCATCGAAGTTCAAATGAGGATTTTGATAATCTAGAATTTTCTGAAAGCTCCTAAATTTATGCATTAAACTGTAGTTAAAATGTGAGAAATATAATCCTTCATTATTTACTCGTGTGGGATAGGGAAATCCCACCTCTGGAACAAGATTTGCTGTCTAGGACTCGGCAAAGCCTCGTCCAAGACTGTGAATCTTGTCCCCTCGGTGGAATTTCCCTATCTCACACTCGTACTAATGAAGGATTCTATTAATTTCGCACCTTCAGACACTGGTTACAGGCGCCATTAGCTATGTGCATGATTCCTCCATCTGTAATCTATAATAGAAAAAATAAGTCTGTCTGTAGCATTCTATACAACATATAGTAATAATAGCAAAATAAGTCTGTAGCATTCTACACAACATATAGTAATAATAGCAAAAATAAGTCTGTAGCATTCTACACAACATATAGTAATAATAGCAAAATAAGTCTGTCTGTAGCATTCTATACAACATATAGTAATAATAGCAAAATAAGTCTGTCTGTAGCATTCTATACAACATATAGTTACTGTAATAATAGCAAAATAAGTCTGTCTGTAGCATTCTATACAACATATAGTAATAATAGCAAAATAAGTCTGTGGCATTCTATACAACATATACCGGTAGTATGAATTAAGAGACAGTACAATTTATAGATATAGATGTATCTATCTACACATAGAATTAATGTAGATATAATTATACACACATTTACAGGTACTATATCAATCCTACATCTTCCTACAACAGTAGTTGGTAGTTGACTATCTACTGTAGTTCATTTCACATTGACAACTTTATCTCAATGAAAAGTTTTTAAAAAAAACATACTCTTGTATTTAATCTTGCTGATTTTCCCTAATTTTCATAATTATATACAATCGTCATGTATCTGGAAAAAGAAATTGTAAGACAAGTGGCCATATTGTAGAAAGGCATAGATCTATAAAACTCATTTTGGAATAACTGAAAGACCCCTCCCCCCAATCAGTATGTGTTTGTGAAAACTGAAGCACTACCTTGTACCTCACCACCTTCCTGATGACAGTTCTCAGTCAAACATGCATTGTAGTACCTTAGTATTGGCCATGTTGAGACAACTGAGGAAGCGGGAGTTTTTCCCTAGGGCCTCCAGGCACCTATCTGTCAACAGCGTACACCCGCCCACATTTAGGTAACGGAGTCGAGGACAGTGTGCAGACAGTGCTATGACGGCCTCGTCTGTGAGGTTCAGACATCGTCTGAGGTACACCGTCTGTAGGCTGGGACACTTTTTTGCCAGCTGCGTAATGCCTGTGTTGTGAAAAAGAAATGAGTGTATCATCTGTTCACTTAATATTTCCTACGTGTGCTGAAATAAACATGAGAGTATCATTCACTCGCTTTTTTTCCTGTGTCTTGAAATAAAGTTCTCTGTGAAGCTCAGAAATCATCAAGGCTGAGTGTGTTATTTGCCTGTGTATACATCCCCGTGTAAAGGCTGAGTGTTATATTTGCCTGTGTATACATCCCCGTGTAAAGGCTGAGTGTTTTATTTGCCTGTGTATACATCCCCGTGTAAAGGTTGAGTGTTTTATTTGCCTGTGTATATATCCCTGTGTAAAGGCTGAGTGTGTTATTTACCTGTATATACATCCCCGTGTAAAGGCTGAGTGTTTTATTTGCCTGTGTATATATCCCAGTGTAAAGGCTGAGTGTGTTATTTACCTGTGTATACATCCCCGTGTAAAGGCTGAGTGTTTTATTTGCCTGTGTATATATCCCCGTGTAAAGGCTGAATGTGTTATTTACCTGTGTATACATCCCCGTGTAAAGGCTGAGTGTTTTATTTGCCTGTGTATACATCCCCGTGTAAAGTCTGAGTGTTTTATTTGCCTGTGTATATATCCCCGTGTAAAGGCTGAGTGTTTTATTTGCCTGTGTATATATCCCCGTGTAAAGGCTGAGTGTGTTATTTGCCTGTGTATATATCCCAGTGTAAAGGCTGAGTGTGTTATTTACCTGTGTATACATCCCCGTGTAAAGTCTGAGTGTTTTATTTGCCTGTGTATATATCCCCGTGTAAAGGCTGAGTGTGTTATTTACCTGTGTATACATCCCCGTGTAAAGTCTGAGTGTTTTATTTGCCTGTGTATATATCCCCGTGTAAAGGTTGAGTGTGTTATTTACCTGTGTATACATCCCCGTGTAAAGGCTGAGTGTGTTATTTGCCTGTGTATACATCCCCGTGTAAAGAAATAGAATTGCAATTTCTGAGGCCACCTACATTCAATTCCCTATAACCAATAGTAACAGGAAGGGAGAAAATGCAACGGACCATTTTCTCCCATCCTGGTCATGGCATCAAATGTAATGGGAAGGGAAAAAATGCAAAGGACCAGACTGGGATTCAAACTCAGGGCCCCTGAATCTCCAATCAAGTTCTCTATCAACTGAGCTATCTGGCCATTGACATTGGAACCTGTCTGACCACTACACAATTAAAATTCATTATATCCATAAAAGAAAGTTCTGCTTCAGGTTCTTGAAATTTACAAAAATTGATTGATTGTTTAACGTCTCTCTCAAGAATTTGTCACTCATATGGAGACGTCAACAAGACCGGTGAACGGCTTCAAATTTAGGCCCTTGCTCAGCGCTTACAGCCATTGAGCAGTGAGGGTTCTTTAGCGTGCCACACCACATCCATTTTTAAGGTCGTCTCTGAGAACCAGTGACATTCACACCTGATGCCAAGTGTTTGGCGATGGACCTGTCACTACCTTTTTAACAACTTAGGTCTGTTGTGGTCGGGATTCGAACCCTGACCTTCCGAATGTGGGGCGAACGCTGTAACCTCTAGACCACCGTGGCGATAAATTTAAAAAGAAGTAGTAATGGTTCCAAATACAGTATTTTTACAAAAGCATCACAAAATGATTTTGAAAAAATACTTACCTTCATCGTAGACGGCAGATGCATAAGACAAATGTACTATCTTGAGATGAAAGGTAAGATACATGACTTTAGGCCGAGTTGAGATCTATCCTGGACAGTTACATAAATTTGATTCTGTGACAAGATGTCGAGGTGTTACTGCTTACCAGAGTTGAGATTCATCATCTGAAGTTGTTAACTTGTGATGGGATGTTAAAATGTGACTGCTTGGTTAAAGTGACTATCTATTGAAGTTGTGGAGATTTGCATAATATCCTGTGATGAAATGTTACGGTGTGACTGTTTGGTTAAAGTGACTATCTGTTGAAGTTGTGGAGATTTGCATAATATCCTGTGATGAAATGTTACGATGTGACTGTTTGGTTAAAGTGACTATCTATTGAAGTTGTGGAGATTTGCATAATATCCTGTGATAAAATGTTAAGATGTGACTGTTTGGTTAAAGTGACTTATCTGTTGAAGTTGTGGAGATTTGCATAATATCCTGTGATGAAATGTTAAGACGTGACTGTTTGGTTAAAGTGACTATCTGTTGAAGTTGTGGAGATTTATGTTAAGATGTGACTATTTGGCCAAGTTGAGATTGATCTATCTTTTAAAGTTGTGAACATTCACACAATTACCTTGTGGCGAGATATCGAGACATGACTGCTTGGCCGAGTTGAGATCTGTTACCTTGTGACGAGATATCGAGATGTGACTGCTTGGCCGAGTTGAGATATGTTACCTTGTGACGAGATATCGAGACATGACTGTTTGGCCGAGTTGAGATCTGTTACCTTGTGACGAGATATCGAGACATGACTGCTTGGCTGAGTTGAGATATGTTACCTTGTCATGAGATATTGAGATGTGACTGCTTGGCCGAGTTGAGATATGTTACCTTGTGATGAGATATCGAGACATGACTGTTTGGCCGAGTTGAGATCTGTTACCTTGTGACGAGATGTTGAGACATGACTGTTTGGCTGAGTTGAGGTCTATCTTCTGAAGTTGTGGACATTTACATAACTACCTTGTGACGAGATATTGAGACGTGACTGTTTGGCTGAGTTTAGGTCTATCTTCTGAAGTTGTGGACATTTACATAGCTACCTTGTGACGAGATATGGAGATGTGACTGTTTGGCCGAGTTGAGATCTGTTACCTTGTGACGAGATGTTGAGACGTGACTGTTTGGCCGAGTTGAGGTCTATCTTCTGAAGTTGTGGACATTTACATAGGTGCTGAAGTCCTTCATCGGATACATCTGATTCACTTAAATCTAAAACCTTCAGATTTTCATGAATCACCTGGAATTTAAAGCAGAGATTAATTGACACATCATTAAAAACATCATTATATGTGTATATATTTAAACCTGCATGCTGACCTGAGTGTCCATACTCAAACCAACTGCAGATCAATATCCATCAAAGTCAGCTCAACTCACTTTTCACTCCCAACTCATAATTATTAAAACAGGCATGACCAGACAAGTAATAAGATAGATCTATAAGTTTGGTGACATTTAGTAACCTACCTGTCTGTTCTATATCAAGTCTTTTTTAACTTGAATTATCAACTTGCATATATATTTTGGGGAGATTTGTGTATGTGACACACTAGCCTCATATGACTTGAATGAATGCCTTACCTTGGGGAGATTTGTATCTGTGATACAGCCTCTCTTTGACATAAGATAAAGACACTTGTCTTTCAGGTTGCCTGGCAACAAGGTGACACTTTCAATACAAATGGAGGAGAGATTTGTCACCACACATTGTACAGCTCTGTGTAAAAATCAAAATGTTTCAAAATAAATTGACATTCAGTATTTGTGTTCTCCGCTGAAAATAAGTCTAGCTTAATTTAACAATCTATATCAAGTTCAACAAGAGTTGTCCACTAGCTGTTATGATTTTCTGAAGATCATCAGATGTTTGGACTGAGTTCAAAATCATGTCAGTCTGAGCACAGATCAGTCAGCCCAAACACTGTTTTAGTGAATATGAATATTCTAAAATCAAGTTCAAAGCCATTTTAAACTCAAACCAAACTAGATATCCCAAAAACTATCAATCTTACTGAACTAGCCTGGTTACTTAAATTAATTATACCTGGTATAAATGTTTTCATTCTCTCTCGCTGAACTTTCAACCCTCTCACACTCAACTTTATAATTAGTCACATTGCTTTGCAATTTCCTGTCACATCAGAAATCTTTAACGGTCAGCTAGAGATCAACTTAATAACCTAAAGGGATTTGATGATGCAGATGGATTTATTATCATTACTGTCTTGTTGACAATGTTTGTGGACTCTGTTGAATAGTTTGGGATTAGGGTGGAGGAGGCATTCATGAAATATTAATAAGCACCATAATTGTTGTGGGGAAAAATTGCAAGTAATTCACTCTAGAGAAGATGTCGTATATATAAAAAATTCAGAAAAAGACAAATGTGTTTGTGAAATAGCAGAAATACTGATGCCCCTGTCAGTCCAAAGTCCAAGTAATGAAAAATTTTGCAACAAAATGAAGTTAAGGACATAGTTGTGATGTTTCTGACATTTCTCTGAAAATTATTTTTTCATCTCCTCGATATGAATTAAGAGTTAATTCTTGTATGATTTCCAAATAGGTTTAAATTTCATATTAGTAATATTACCATACTATGATACTTGGATTGTATATTGACCTAAGGTACGTAGCTCAGTGGTTGGATCACCTAACTATAAGTAATGCAGAATTTTAGGCTACCTGGTTATAAACCAGATTGTTCTTATTAAAATAGTAATTTCCATTAATCTATACAACTCACTGTAATAGTCATAAGAACTGACTTTTAAAAATCACAATTTTACTTGCAACAACCAGGAAGCATCAAAATATATGCTAACTCTAAACAGACACGGAAATATATCCAATGATATTTTGTAGAGAGAAGATAGAATGCAAGTGAATTTTATGTAAATTGTCACAAAAAATGTATATTAATGATAGAGAAAATGTCATGTTTTGAATAAATCCATGGTTATTCATGTTTTGATTCTGGAAAACGTGTAAATGCCGGAGTCGGTGACGGTTTATTCTTCAACCGACGTTTCGACTCAGATGTGCCTGCATTTACGCAAACATTTAACAGTAATGCTCAAAACTGTCATAAAGAAATCAACACTTACTTGCTTTTAATCCATTTTCAACATGTCCCCTGTCCCGGGTTTACGTTAACTGGTCTTGGGAGCTGTCACAATAGGGGACCAGTTAAGAGAAAAGAAGGCTGACGTAATCAGAGTTGTGATTTAAACCCGGGACAGGGGCAGATTGAAAATGGATTAAAAGCAAGTAAGTGTTGATTTCCTTGTGACGGTTTTGTGCATTGCTGTTAAATGTTTGAAAACAAATTGTCTATTCTGTAAATCCAGGCACATCTGAGTCGAAACGTTGGTTGAAGCATAAACCGTTACCGACTCCGGCATTACACGTTTTCCAGAATCAAAACATGAATGCTTGCGAATAGAAGTCGATGAAGGCTATGCCTCTCGACTTCTCTAAAGAGAATAGACATTTACCAGGTCCGTGCTCTGACAGTGAAATTCGATTTTTATGTTTTTAGAAAAGGATTTGATAAAAGATTTGAAATAGTATATCAATCTATTTTAAACAGCTATATAAACCTATGTATGTATATATGGCTATATAGCTTAATAAAGCTATGTATCTAAATATAGACATTGCCAATCATTGTGCTGAGCTTCTTTACGTCTAATTAAATGATAGCTCTACACTAATTTCTTACACATATCACAAGGATTACCCTTGTATAACATTTTTAGAACAACATTCAAAACAAGTTGAAAATTCATCAATGACAGACATTAATGCTCACTTGTCCAAGAGTGGTGTAACATTGCCATATCCCAGAACATGGACTGTCGCAAGCGACTCCATGTTGTTTAAACTGACAACCTGCAACTTTTTAGCCAATGAACACATTGGAACTCTTCAAATTGTGAAGATATGATAAGTGTACCAGTCAGCTGACTTGGCAAACAACGTCATCCATCGGCAAAATGGCAGATGGACCTTCCAAAAGCGATATAACCGCTATTTTTAAGCGATTACGGTCGATTCCAACTAACAAAGTAAGTTTAGTTAGAGTTTTAAGACAATTCTACTGATCTAGGGTTTTCAGTCTCATGTTTGTGATAGTAAAACGTTATTTTTTGTCGGCTTGACTGACGTGTAGAAACGCATATGTGGCATTTATTCGAATTATCTCTGTTAGTCAAGAATTTTTATTTTAAATTCCATATGTAGTCGCTTCATAATTACTGTTTTCTTCTTGTTTGTATGAGTCGAATTAGAGTTTAACGTGGTGTCTTGATGTTTTGAATGTTAACAATGCACTAGTTCAGGGGCTCCATTCAATCAAACTTTAAAGTATGTATCAATTAACAACTTGACCTATGCCATAAAAGGCTAATTCCACATCTCTACAACTGTATATGTAATAGTTTTCATTTAATTTCACCATGTGCATTTATAAAATACCGTAGTTTTTAAGTTTTAAATTTTTAATCGGTGTTTCACAATTGTTTTATAGTAAATCATCAGTCGAAAAAGTTGTCAATTTCAAACAATCGATTATAATCAGCTAAGTACTTCCATTAGTTTTCCTTATTTTTTTCATTAATTATTGAAGAAAAGAGATAGAGCTGTCATGGTTCAAAAAATGTTTGGATAAGGTCGGTTCAAGATTTTTTAATTTGGGTCTCGGTAAATTTTTTTAAGACCAGGGTTCGACACTTGTCAGAATTTGAACTCGCCATTCGAGCAACCTAGGTACTGATTTCAGGTTGCCTGAATGGGTTTCAGGTTGCCCAAACAAAAAGCACTTTAAATGTATTTTGAAAATTTATATATTGCATTTCTATTTCAGTTTCAAACAGAATTCCAATCATAACTCTCTCCTCACAAACATAATTTTCTCACTTTCAACCATCACCTTATAATCACTCTCATTCTCTCCAAAACTTTCCATGCTCTCTACCATTACATTCTTTTCATTTCACTCCAATGAACATTCACCTTTTTGCATATATGTCTATCATTTTATATCTTTCCCCTCTCTATAGCAGGGCTCACACTGGACTAAATCACAAGTCACTATTATTATAATATTGTGAAAATTGATTGTATTTAAGCAGATTGCTTTTTTAGTCAGTCTGATGACATTGCAGCACAATCATGGTTTTAATCAGAAAAAAATAGTATTTCATAGCCTATAAACTGGCTATATTAAATAAAGACAAGAAATGAGTTTCTAAATGTTTATTAATCATTTTAGTAGTGTAAATGACATATAATACTCATTAAATTTGCAGTCTAGAAAAAATCACTGATGACAAAATTACCGTAATACATAACACATGATCATAGTTTCACATCACATTTTTCAAAGAATTTACTGAAGAATTCTGTTTTCATCTTGAAATCCAGAATGACAAGGTGTTCCTTTGGTGAATCTCATCATGAAGAGGAGAAGGGACTTGAAGTCTGAAACACATTTTAAATGGCTTTCTTTAAGATGACGTGAAGTCAAAAGATGACAGCATAGCAATTTCAGAAGAACCTACAATTTTGCGTTTCCTCATGGCCATTTTCTAAATAGATCAAACCAAAGACCTAAAGAATAATGCAATTTCCCAACATTCCTCTATTTATACACTAGACTATCGTCAAATGGATTAGAAAATGTAGCTGAGCATTCTAGTTTAACTTTCTAGATGAAATCGCTTTTGTACTGTGATGAACCGACAAATTAAATTTTATATATTTTTATTAACACAGAAGTATCTTCTATTGACTAGCTTGTGTGCACAGTCACACACTTTTTATTCCATCCAATACAAAACAGGTAGCTCCCCATTAATGACACAGGGTATCTCCCTAGTATATTATGATATGTACTGTAGGCAATTCGCATGTGCAAAGTTCATTTCATTCACACCTACCTGCACATAGAGGATCAACCCTTTGTCTTGTGTAAACTGCTAAATAAACAAGACGCCCCTAAGTCTTAATGTTCCCATGTGACAGGGTATCCACATTCTGCACAGGTAAAACAGCCCTGAGGCTGTTTGGATCCCAACAGCTGAAATTCAAAATGGCGCCGCGAATTCTAAAATACGAAATGTCCGTGTCGCAGTTCCCGAATTTCTGTTGCATTTTTTTCTGAAAAATCGTAAAATACGACAAATGTGATGGGCAGCGCGAACCCTGTATAGTTTACTTAATGTATGTTTGTTGTTCTTGTATGCCCTTAAATGCCTTAATGGACCCAAAATTGAGAAAACCAAACCAAACACTGTTTTTATTCTCAGATATTTCACTTTGTTTCAACTAAAATTTCAACCGTTGTTTCTGTCCTTAAAGTATATATGTAAGACTCCAAAGTGCGATGGTCACACCAAACCCCTATGGTCTGCGCCAAACCCCGATGGTGTGACATGCCAAAGTGCGATGATGTGACACGCCAAAATCCATTGGTTTGTAAACGACACAGTGTTTTGATATGGACTAAACCAACCGTGTGTTGTTTCACTAAAATATCAGTCCAAAGTCCATGCATAAAAAATAAGAAGTTCAACTCATTTCATTTCCATCTAGTTGTTTATAGGGAAACAACAGTTTTTGGTAAATAAAACATTGACATGTATGTATCCATCTTTTTAAAAGCTTTAACGCTAATTAAACAAAGCAAAGGAAAAATGATACGTATGTAGGATGTCTTTAAAGGGACACTAGCTGTCATTTTGTCACCAAAAAATTGAATTCCATGAAAATTGATCTTATATTTCAAATACTTTTTAACTTCAAAGCAGGCACATGTCGAATAGTAAAAATATTGATTCTTCCTTATATATTTCTTTACACGTTGTATATCTTTTATCTAACATACATGTATGATAGTGTAGTGGTCAGCCAGGTTTGATCGCCGGTGGCCAGATAGCTCAGTTGGTCGAGCACCTGACTAGAGATTCTGGGGGCCCAGGTTCGAATTCCGGTCTGGTCTGTTGCATTTACTCCCTTCCTGTTACAGTAGTTTTATTAGGTTTCTCTTGTTTTTGTACAAAAATAAATACTCCCATGTCATTGAGATATTTTGAGAAAAAATGATTGTCATCACTTTCACAGCTAATGTCCCTTTAACATTTTTGTTTAAAGGGACTGATTCACGATTTTCCCCAAAATTTTCTTTTTCACTGTTAATGATCAAAATCTACTGTCTAATGTGTTTAAAAGAGTTGACATAAAAATTAAGGTTATACATTATCAAAGAAGCTCATTTTAGAGAGTTTATTATTTGTTTTGTAAACAAAGATTACGGTATGTTATTGTTTATGAAATTTTCAAAAGAAATGGATATCGGTCTAAGTTTATTATATCTTTTACATTTCGCAGCATTTTGGGGGTAACTGTGTCATCTAAAAGTTAAAATTTGTGACTATGCAAAATAAAGATGCTTTATATTACAAAATCAATATTTCACTTGTTTGTTTGTATACATAAAAAGACCCGGGTCTTTGTTTACATAATACAGATTTAAGGTTAAAATATTGCTTTAATTCTTGCATTCAGAAGGTCAAAAGTTTGGCTGTCAATATTAAATGAGTTATATTTTAAATTTAATGTTTACCATCAAAAATGAAAAATAGTTTCATCAAAAATCGTGAACCAGTCCCTTTAACAATAATGAGCTACAGTGAAGAGTCCTGTTGATAATTCTTTCATTTCGAGCTTCTGAAGATTTTGATTGTTAACTTGATATCTTATGGTCATGATGATATTGAATAGTACCTCTAGTTATTAGAAATATCCCTTAATTTTTTTCTAGGCATGCTTTGACTGTAATAGTAACAACCCAACATGGGCCAGCGTAACGTATGGTGTGTTTCTGTGTATTGACTGCTCGGCTGTTCACCGCTCGCTGGGTGTCCATGTGACTTTCATTCGATCAACACAGCTGGATACCAGCTGGACATGGCTACAACTTCGTGCAATGCAAGTCGGTGGAAACGCTAATGCAGTACGTAATTGAATTACTATTAAGGTTTGAAGGAATGTGCGAGTTTTAAAAGTTGAATTTGTAATCTTGGCGTATTTAATAAAACTTTAGATTTACTGAATTCATCATGTTCAAGTAGTTTGAAACCAATTGGAATTATTATATTATTATGTGAATTGTATTAATGCATGTTTTCACAAATTTTATTTGCCACCCACACTTGTGATTCTGAAACTTGTACAGATGTCAGTTTAAGACCTTATCAGGCCCTAGGCATTGAATTTCCATGATTTGTTAAAGTTTGTTACATTTTATTCTACTTTTGACTTTTTAATTGGCTTTCTTTCATTTAAAATCATGACATGTGTATGCCCAAGTGTGAAGTCAAATTTCAACTTAAAAGGCCCATGGGTAACCAGTTAAAAGGATTCATTGTCTGAACACATCACCATACAGTTTACTTTTCAGCAAGTTGAATATAAAATTTTATACATCACCATTCGATTAACTCCAGTAAGTCAAATAGAAAATTCTATCATTTGAGCATACTTTTACTACAGTTTTGATAAATGCTACTTTGTGTTGGATTTTTAGGATAAAAAAACAGTCATCAATATTAGAGGATTACTGTTTGTATGTCAGTTAATATTTAAATGCATCTTATAGGAATCTGATCTCTATACACTATGTACAGGTATTCTTGAAAGGGACAAAACTCTAGCTGGTGTCTAATGTAAATAATAATTACCAGATGCTCTCCTTTATCATGATGCGTTGATTTTGTATTTGTAGACAGCGTTTTTTCGTCAGCATGGTTGTACCACGACTGATGCCCAACAGAAGTATCACAGTAGAGCTGCCAAGCTTTATAAAGATAAACTGCATTCCTTAGCTACAAACGCTATGAGGCTTCATGGAACAAAGGTGACACATTTAGAGTAAAAGGCTGTAAAAATTTATGCTGATTGGTGGTTTTAAGGACACTTTGTTTACTAATTTTACATGCAAAAATATGATGTTTATTGTTAGAATGGTCAAGAGAGTGATCTGAAAATCAGTGTATTATTTCTAACAGGTGCATATAGACAGCCATCATGAACCCACATCACCTACGACAAAGGAAGAACTAGATTTCTTCAAGGAGCATGTAGACAGCATTGAATCCACTCCTATTGCAGAAAATCAGAAGCTGAGCAGTGTATCGGAGCCACAGCCAATCAAAAATGGCAACTTAAAGAAGGAGGAATTTGGTAAGGGCTATTCCAGAAATAAATACATGGGGGGGAGGGGGGGGGGGGGGGGGTCGGGAGGCACCTTTTGTATATACCAAGCACCCATAAAAAAAAATAAAAAATTACCCCATGACCCATCAAATTGATAAACTCATTTTACAATGACCCATCTAATTAAAAAAAACAAACTAACCAGACCCACCACAAAAATATTTTTAAAAATGAAAACGGTACAAATCTCGCGAGGTTTTCAGGACACATTTTAGTCAATGACGCGGTAATGCCTGTGCGACATTGTATCACAGTAGTTCTGAAGAAACGATGTCACATCAACAATCAAAGGCATCTATGGCGGCAATGTTGGAAAGATTGGGAGTCCAAACGATGCTATTATCATGAAATGGGTATGGATATGTTTTCCCACGAATCGTTCGTCTTTTAATGGAGCCCGCGCCCGGAGGCCTCTATATCACCATCACACTGACTGATAAATATAACGCATCGGTACCCTCGTATAAATCAACTAAGGTTTGCCTATATTTATTAGAAAACAGAATACCTATTGGTTTCAAAATATTCCCAAAATCGATACACTGTAAACTGTAATAATCTACAGAACAGAGTTCGCTGCCATCACGTCCAAAGGGACCCTACTAAATGCGCCTCTAATTTGAAGAGTGCCGTAATGGAAAGTTATGCACTGCAAAGAGCGACAACTCGAATAGTTCTATGTTACTTCCGATTTCCGATTTCGAAAGCAGCATTTCGAAAGCAGGTTTTCAATTTTCCCTCCGACGTTTTGTAACCAACACGACAAGAGCGACAATAAAAATATTCTGAAAACTCAACACCCACGTGGCACAAAATAAAACAATAGAAACTACCCACTACCCATAATAAATATTTTTTTAACAGTCCAACCACGGACCAAATAAAATATGATAAAATACGACCACCCACACAAAAAAATATCATTTGCCGCCCGATCCCCCCATTTGATCATTTCTGGAACAGCCCTAAGGAAAAAATGATAACTTAAGAATTTAATTATTTATTGAAAATGTCTTTTGACATTCAGAAATACTTGATAAGTTAAATTACTTCACTCAAATTCTTATGTAGAGAACTGTCACAAAATGAAGTTATACAGTACATACTAGAAGAAAATTACTTCAAAGGCCTAAAATCATTAATTACTTGGTTCTCAGGTTCACCCGGAACTGTTCATACAATGGGCATTAACTATTCTTATCCTTAAATGAATAATATGAAATTTCGCTCAAGCACTGAATCCCTGATCGCGGTTAAGATATTGATACTCCCATATGTAATCTAACGTTTCACTAAGTCTGGGTCATCCCAATGTTTATGTAAACAGTTCACATTTTGCAAATTGCTGGCGGGGTTATATAGTTACAAATATTTCATCTGGATGGCGTTAATATCTGAACAGATATGAAAAGACACAACAGTTATTCTGCCATTGTACATTGTGGGAAATTTTTCTGATGCTTGCTGGAACTGTTTAAAAGTCACAAGTTTTGAATTTTAAAAATAATCCCTCATCTGATGTATATTAGATAAAAAGAAGATAAAACTCTGTCGTATTTATTTTTCTTGGCCTAATTCAAATTCAGTTATTTGAGGGATATTGAACTTGTTAGCTCACCTGAACCGAAGGTTCAAGTGAGCTTTTCTGATCAAAATTTGTCCGTTGTCTGTCGTTGTTGTAAACTTTTCACAATTTTATCTTTTTCTTCAGAACTACTGGGCCAATTTCAACCAAACTTGGTCAAAAGCATCCTTGGGTGAAGGGCTTTCAAGTTTGTTCAAATGAAGGGCCATGTCCCTTTCAAAGGGGAGATAATCACAAAAATGCAAAAATAGGGTGGGGTCATTTAAAAATCTTCTTCTCAAGAACCACTGGGCCAGAAGAACTGAAATTTACCTGAAAGCTTCCTGACATATTGCAGATTCAAGGTTGTTCAAATCTGGCCCCCGGGGGTAAGATGGGGCCACAAGGGGGGGTCAAAGTTTTACATACAAATAGATTGGGAAAACTTTAAAATCTTTTTCTCAAGAACCACTAAGCCAGAAAAGCTGATTTTTACATGAAAACTTTCTGACATAGTGCAGATTTAAGTTTGTTTAAATCATGGCCCTCGGGGGTAGGATGGGGCCACAAGGGGGGATCAAAGTTTTACATACAAATATATAGGGAAAAACTTTGAAATCTTCTTCTCAAGAACCACTAAGCCAGAAAAGCTGAGATTTACATGAAAGCTTTCTGACATAATGCAGATTCAAGTTTGTTCAATTCATGGGCCCCGGGGGTTGGATGGGGCCACAATAGGGGATCAAAGTTTTACATACAAATATATAGGAAAAATCTTCTTCTCAAGAACCACTGAGCCAGAAAAGCTGATTTTTACATGAAAACTTTCTGACATAGTGCAGATTCAAGTTTGTTCAAATCATGGCTTCCATGGGTAGTTGGGGCCATAATAGGGACTAAGGTTTTACATGCAAATATACATTATATGGAAAGTCTTCAGATATGGGCCAAGGTGACTCAGGTGAGCGATGTGGCCCATGTGCCTCTTGTATTGCTAAGTATTGGCTTGTGAGCGAATTTTCACACTGAATGAGTGCCAGTAGTTACTAACATAAATTCAACAACAGTCGCTCCTTTAATACATACATAAACTATATTTCCATTGTTTTAAGTTGATAATTTATTCATTTCCTTGTCAAGGCAGAAACTGAAGCATTATTGGCAGTGATATGAAGGCATGCAGTATCACAGTTGCACACATTTTCAACGTTTATCTAATTGCATCGATCAATGCTAGTGAAATTATTGTGACTAATAAAAAAATTTGGTCCATATCTATAAATCAGGGTCAAAATATTACAAGAATTAGCTGACATTTAATAAGACAAGATACTGAAACCAGATTTCAGAGCTTACCAAACGATAGGTGGTCCACCATCTTTGTTTACATCTTAGCGTGCAAACGTTTTGGCACAGATCCTATCATTTTGTTAACAGTTGACATTCAATAATGGTCCAGGTATTGCACAATAAAATTCTCTAGAGTTTTAGTAACATTTATTACCAAGAAGTTAATAGCTATACAGATAAAAGAGAATGTTTCACAGAAATGAATGAAAGTATACTAAGAAGAATGTGAAATTCAGAGTGCATCAAAACCCAATAATGTATCATACAAGGAATCAAATACTGAAGGTATTACCACACTGTGAATTTCATCTCCTGAAAGATTAGAAGACTGTGTGCATAGTTTTATATAAGTTTTTTTGGAATGTTGTTGAAGGTTTGTATGAGGCCCTGATTTGAAATGTCTGATATGACCCTGTTGTGTTACAGACCCCTCGGAGGGACCTAGTGTGGAAGCAGCATTAAGTATGTCACCAACGACAGCAGCTGCACAGGCAGAACCTCGAAAAGCTATCATTGGTGCCAAGAAACCGGCGGGCAGGAAAGGGGTAAGAATATTCCTCGTGTACCTGTAGGCTAGGTTTATGAGTTTTGAAGAAGTGGATTGGTCTCGTATTATTCTTCGAAGAAGTCAGATGCAGTGTTATGGATGTTATAAGCTGTGCATGTAAATAAATCTGAAATTCTGTGTCAATTCTGAACGCTTTTATTTTTAACAGAAGGGTGGACTTGGAGCACAGAGAGTGAAAACTAACTTCTCAGAAATTGAGAACAAAGCGCAGCAGCTGGACAAGGAAAGGGAAGAACTAGCAGCCACAAGGGCAGTCCAGGAGGCTAAATCAGAGGAGGATAAGGCCAAGCAAATGTAAGGGGGGGGGGGGGGTCTAACCATCTAACTCAGTGTTCGAAATTGATTTAGGCTTGGTATAGTCCACAGGTCTATGCCAAAACAAGATGACATAGACCTTATTGAATTGGCATAGACTGCAAAATTGAAAAAAAATAACACTAATTTCAAACATTTTCATTTATTTCTCATGTACTTAGAAAGCATATTTTTTCCCTTTCCATAACAATATCCTCCTTTCCTCATAACTTTTATCTGACATCGACTGACTATGCAGGGTCCTTTGGGCTAACTTATTGCTTTAAATCTAAAAATCAGCGTAGACAATTTGGTGTATCTCAGTTACAACTGGTATAGACCAGTGTCATTTGATATAGACTCGGTCTATTGGTCTATGGTTAATTTCAAACACTGCAAATCATTTGTAAGGTAGTTTGGTAATCGGATGGGTGGATCCATCTGGTAGGACAGATGAGAAATAAATAAAATAGATTGCTAGTTAATTGAGGTGCATTAATCTGCTTTGGATGATTTTTTAATTCAATGGATTTCAAAGATGTTGACTCTGAAGTACTTTTACATCTCGATGCTGTCATGTGATTAAGAATACACTCAATGCTGTCATGTGATTAAGAATACACTAGATGCTGTCATGTGATTAAGAATACACTCAATGTTGTCATGTGATTAAGAATACACTAGATGCTGTCATGTGATTAAGAATACACTAGATGTTGTCATGTGATTAAGAATACACTAGATGCTGTCATGTGATTAAGAATACACTAGATGCTGTCATGTGATTAAGAATACACTAGATGCTGTCATGTGATTAAGAATACACTAGATGCTGTCATGTGATTAAGAATACACTCGATGCTGTCATGTGATTAAGAATACACTAGATGCCGTCATGTGATTAAGAATACACTCGATGCTGTCATGTGATTAAGAATACACTCGATGCTGTCATGTGATTAAGAATACACTCGATGCTGTCATGTGATTAAGAATACACTAGATGCTGTCATGTGATTAAGAATACACTCAATGCTGTCATGTGATTAAGAATACACTAGATGCCGTCATGTGATTAAGAATACACTAGATGCCGTCATGTGATTAAGAATACACTAGATGCTGTCATGTGATTAAGAATACACTAGATGCCGTCATGTGATTAAGAATACACTGTTTAGTGAGATACTGTGGAATCATTAGAATTCGTGGGGGCTCAATTTTCGTGGAATTCGTGGGTACCCCTCACCCATGAATTTACATCCTCAAGGAATAAAGAATCATAATTACATTCCAGAGTTATCTTTCTTACAAATATATAAATCCACAAAATGACGTCCCCATGAACCTGTAAAAACTCAGCAATCCACGAAAATTGGCCCCCACGAATTTAAATGATTCTACAGTATTCAATATGTTGAATAATCAAAGCAAAAAAATTAGTCCATTAATTTTCAAACAAGAAAATGTGATAACATAATAGTAAGATAGACTGAGAGAAATTATGAAAATAGCATGTCACCCATTGGCAATCATGTGCTGCATATTTATTATGTGAGTGAAGATGAAATATAAAAAAATAGCTGAATTCTGTAACTTGAAATTGCATGTTTAATAACTGAATTAATTTCCATCAGGGCATCAATGAGATTAGCGTATCAGGATATGAATCTAGAGCGGAAGAAACAGGAAGACAAGTTGAAGCAGTCGGATCCCAAGAAGGCGGAGCAGCTAGAGAGGCTTGGGATGGGGTTCGCTTCTTCTAAGTAGGTCACAAACACTCACCACTACCCATGTAAAGCACCCTAGAGTCATTTGTTTTATATAAGGCGCGATATCAATTTTATTTATTTATTATTATTATTATTTTTAATTCGCATGTTCTTTACATGTTTCAAATAAAATGCTTTCTTTTGCCATTGAACATGTTGGATATGTCTGTTCTGCATTTTCTAGGGGGATGAGTCACTCAGCCATGACAGACATGCAGGTCATTGAACAGGAACAGCCAAATTCCTCGAGGTCAAAGTACGATCAGTTTGACAGGAAATCATCAAAGGGGCGGAGCTTTTTTGATGATGAATTGGATGACTACACTTCATCATCATCTAAGTATGAGTTTAACAAGCTAAATATTGTTATTGTCAATTTTCTTTTCCATTGAATTGTTCTGACTGTAAAGAAGTAAAATGTAACTGGCTTTAAGCTTTCATCGTAGATCAAGTGGAGTAGATATGTAGTGTTGTTTATAGCACACCAGTAGGGAATTTAACGTGTATTTAGGCCCACTGGAAACATGGAATGGAGGGGGGGGGGGGGGGATTTCCAGAAGAAGAAAAAATTGTGTAAAGCTTGTAGGCTAGAAGGAATATTTAATATTGTTTTACATCCCAACTGAGAATATTTCACTCATATGGAAGCAATCGCAAAAGTAGGGAACGGGGAGAGGAACAAAAGAAATGGAGTGTTAAAATGTATATTCTCTTATTGTTTTGTGGATTAAACGAAAGGTATTCATGTGAACTTAGCATGTACTTTCTGAACATTTCATATCAAATACTTATTTACTCTACTAACTTACTGGGTTATTTTTGTCCTCATTGAATTTGAGTGAAATTAATCAAAGCTAATTGTAACAGGGTTTGACATTTACTTTTTCGAGCACTAGACCAATCGGGCTACTTCAAATGCTTTTTACTAGACCTGACCTTACATCCACTAGCCCTGACCAACTTTCCAGAAAAAACCTGATAGTTTCTCCATATCTAAATACTTAATTTAAATGACAAATGTTAAGTTTGAACTAAAATGTATTTAATTGTCTCAAAACAATCTTTTGTCTCGTCATTCAATTTGATGCTTATATTTTCAAACACATTTTCCGTTTCTTTAAATTCTACCCGGCACGGAAATTCTTTAGTTCATTTAGAACAAAATGACCTCAATCTTTTTTTTTTTTAATTTCTATTTCATAATCCCTGCTTTGTTTCTTCCCAGCCTTTTCCATTTTTTTTTCTTTCTTGGGACATCTTTTCTTGAGGACGAGAAGTCGTATTTAAATATAGAGACATTTCCACACATATGTCAACACCGAACAATGGCTGTTTATGATGTAATGTATTAATTTGATAAACACTTTCTTATATTTAATTCAAATAAACTGTTATTTTTTAAATGAATTCAATTTATGTCTATTTATCCAAAACATAACTTTAAACACATTAACATTGTGTAGATGTTGTAAAAAATCCATAAATGCAAAAAATCACTTCGACCTCGACTTATTTATTAGAACTAAAAATAGAAATTATGTCATCACGTGGTTCAAAATTGCTCGCAAACTCTTTTCAGTTATTTTTTGTTAAGAATAAAATATCTTATGGTTTAAAGTAAAGTTTCTTAAATTTTGTCTATTTTTTCAACACGACCAGTCGGACTAGTAAATCGATATTTTACTCTGCTGGTCCGGCCATTTAGTAGACTCTGTCGGTCGGACGTGCCTTAGTTAGTGTCAAACCCTGTGTAACATTTAAGAAGATCAGCTTGATTAAAGTGTGTAAGTTAATAATGCTAGCAAATTAATTAACAGCATTTGGCAGACATTGTTTTATAAAAATGGTAATGTATAATCATAAAGTTACATCTAATTGAATTCTTTTATCAGTGTATCATGGTAGAAGCTGTACATGAACATCCAGGTTTGTTTTACTAGGCATGACAGGGAGTTTGACTTGTGTTACTAGGCATGACAGGGAGTTTGATTTTATTTTCTAGATATGACAGGGACTTTGACTTCGATAAGAAGGACTCCTTCAGCTCCTGGGGGAACAACAATAAATCTGGGAGTTGGGACATTGACCGCTTCGACTCCAAACAGAGCTTCTCGGAAACCTTGTCCAGTAAACCGAAGAATGAGGATAAGTAGGTCCAACTCAAAACAAAAATAGCTTATTTCATTACTCCTGTATATTATATGTATGAAATTTTGGTCAAGATAGAATGTTTTAGATGGTGACTGCTATGAGTGATGTTACTGCTACTTGACAATAGAAATGTTGTTACAGTATCATTAAGCTTTTAAAGTTAATAAAGTGTATTAAAATCATCATCAAATTACCGTAGAAGTGGAATTTTTAGCACAAATTTAGTGATTTCTCCATAAAAATAGGTATACATATGTAACGAGAGCTATAGGTATACATGTGTAGTAAGGCTATATCTGTATACATGTGTAGGGAGAGCTATAGGTATACATAGATAGTGAAAGCTATAGGTATACGTGTGTAGTGAGAGCTATAGGTATACATGTGTAGGGAGAGCTATAGGTATACATAGATAGTGAGAGCTATAGCTATACATGTGTAGTGAGAGCTATAGGTATACATGTGTAGTGAGAGCTATAGGTATACATGTGTAGTGAGACTATAGGTATACATGTGTAGTGAGACTATAGGTATACATGTGTAGTGAGAGCTATAGGTATACATAGATAGTGAAAGCTATAGGTATACATGTGTAGTGAGAGCTATAGGTATACATGTGTAGTGAGAGCTATAGGTATACATGTGTAGTGAGAGCTATAGATATACATGTGTAGTGAGAGCTATAGGTATACATGTGTAGTGAGAGCTATAGGTATACATGTGTAGTGAGAGCTATAGGTATACATGTGTAGTGAGAGCTGTAGGTATACATGTGTAGTGAGAGCTATAGGTATACATGTGTAGTGAGACTATAGGTATACATGTGTAGTGAGAGCTATAGGTATACATGTGTAGTGAGAGCTATAGGTATACATGTGTAGTGAGAGCTATAGGTATACGTGTGTAGTGAGAGCTATAGGTATACATGTGTAGTGAGAGCTATAGGTATACATGTGTAGTGAGACTATAGGTATACATGTGTAGTGAGAGCTATAGGTATACATGTGTAGTGAGAGCTATAGGTATACATGTGTAGTGAGAGCTATAGGTATACATGTGTAGTAAGGCTATATCTGTATACATGTGTAGTGAGAGCTATAGGTATACATGTGTAGTGAGAGCTATAGCTATACATGTGTAGTGAGAGCTATAGGTATACATGTGTAGTGAGAGCTATAGGTATACATGTGTAGGGAGAGCTATAGGTATACATAGATAATGAGAGCTATAGCTATACATGTGTAGTGAGAGCTATAGGTATACATGTGTAGTGAGAGCTATAGGTATACATAGATAGTGAAAGCTATAGGTATACATGTGTAGTGAGAGCTATAGGTATACGTGTGTAGTGAGAGCTATAGGTATACATGTGTAGTGAGAGCTATAGGTATACATATGTAGTGAGAGCTATAGGTATACATGTGTAGTGAGAGCTATAGGTATACATGTGTAGTGAGAGCTATAGGTATACATGTGTAGTGAGAGCTATAGGTATACATATGTAGTGAGAGCTATAGGTATACGTGTGTAGTGAGAGCTATAGGTATACATGTGTAGTGAGAGCTATAGGTATACGTGTGTAGTGAGAGCTATAGGTATACATGTGTAGTGAGACTATAGGTATACATGTGTAGTGAGAGCTATAGGTATACATAGATAGTGAGAGTTATAGGTATACATGTGTAGTGAGACTATAGGTATACATGTGTAGTGAGAGCTATAGGTATACATAGATAGTGAGAGCTATAGGTATACATGTGTAGTGAGAGCTATAGGTATACATGTGTAGTGAGACTATAGGTATACATGTGTAGTGAGAGCTATAGGTATACATAGATAGTGAGAGCTATAGGTATACATGTGTAGTGAGACTATAGGTATACATGTGTAGTAAGGCTATATCTGTATACATGTGTAGTGAGAGCTGTAGGTATACATGTGTAGTGAGAGCTATAGGTATACATGTGTAGTGAGAGCTATAGGTATACATGTGTAGTGAGAGCTATAGGTATACATGTGTAGTGAGAGCTATAGGTATACGTGTGTAGTGAGAGCTATAGGTATACATGTGTAGTGAGACTATAGGTATACATGTGTAGGGAGAGCTATAGGTATACATGTGTAGTGAGAGCTGTAGGTATACATGTGTAGTGAGAGCTGTAGGTATACATGTGTAGGGAGAGCTATAGGTATACATGTGTAGTGAGAGCTATAGGTATACATGTGTAGTGAGAGCTATAGGTATACATGTGTAGTGAGACTATAGGTATACATGTGTAGTGAGAGCTATAGGTATACATAGATAGTGAGAGCTATAGGTATACATGTGTAGTGAGAGCTATAGGTATACATGTGTAGTGAGAGCTATAGGTATACATGTGTAGTGAGAGCTATAGGTATACATGTGTAGTAAGGCTATATCTGTATACATGTGTAGTGAGAGCTGTAGGTATACATGTGTAGTGAGAGCTATAGGTATACATGTGTAGTGAGAGCTATAGGTATACATGTGTAGTGAGAGCTATAGGTATACATGTGTAGTGAGAGCTATAGGTATACATAGATAGTGAGAGCTATAGCTATACATGTGTAGTGAGAGCTATAGGTATACATGTGTAGGGAGAGCTATAGCTATACATGTGTAGTGAGACTATAGGTATACATGTGTAGTGAGACTATAGGTATACATGTGTAGTGAGAGCTATAGGTATACATGTGTAGTGAGACTATAGGTATACATGTGTAGTGAGAGCTATAGGTATACGTGTGTAGTGAGAGCTATAGGTATACATGTGTAGTGAGACTATAGGTATACATGTGTAGTGAGACTATAGGTATACATGTGTAGTGAGACTATAGGTATACATGTGTAGTGAGACTATAGGTATACATGTGTAGTGAGACTATAGGTATACATGTGTAGTGAGACTATAGGTATACATGTGTAGTGAGAGCTATAGGTATACATGTGTAGTAAGGCTATATCTGTATACATGTGTAGTGAGAGCTATAGGTATACATGTGTAGTGAGAGCTATAGCTATACATGTGTAGTGAGAGCTATAGGTATACATGTGTAGTGAGAGCTATAGGTATACATGTGTAGTGAGACTATAGGTATACATGTGTAGTGAGAGCTATAGGTATACATGTGTAGTAAGGCTATATCTGTATACATGTGTAGTGAGAGCTATAGCTATACATGTGTAGTGAGAGCTATAGCTATACATGTGTAGTGAGAGCTATAGGTATACATAGATAGTGAGAGCTATAGGTATACATGTGTAGTGAGACTATAGGTATACATGTGTAGTGAGACTATAGGTATACATGTGTAGTGAGACTATAGGTATACATGTGTAGTGAGAGCTATAGGTATACATGTGTAGTGAGAGCTATAGGTATACATGTGTAGTGAGAGCTATAGCTATACATGTGTAGTGAGAGCTATAGGTATACATGTGTAGTGAGAGCTATAGGTATACATGTGTAGTGAGAGCTATAGGTATACATAGATAGTGAAAGCTATAGGTATACGTGTGTAGTGAGAGCTATAGGTATACATGTGTAGGGAGAGCTATAGGTATACATGTGTAGTGAGAGCTATAGGTATACATGTGTAGTGAGAGCTATAGGTATACGTGTGTAGTGAGAGCTATAGGTATACATGTGTAGTGAGAGCTATAGGTATACATGTGTAGTGAGAGCTATAGGTATACATGTGTAGTAAGGCTATATCTGTATACATGTGTAGTGAGAGCTATAGGTATACATGTGTAGTGAGAGCTATAGGTATACATGTGTAGTGAGAGCTATAGGTATACATGTGTAGTGAGAGCTATAGGTATACACGTGTAGTGAGAGCTATAGGTATACATGTGTAGTGAGAGCTATAGGTATACATGTGTAGTAAGGCTATATCTGTATACATGTGTAGTGAGAGCTATAGGTATACATGTGTAGTGAGAGCTATAGGTATACATGTGTAGTGAGAGCTATAGGTATACATGTGTAGTGAGAGCTGTAGGTATACATGTGTAGTGAGAGCTGTAGGTATACACGTGTAGTGAGAGCTGTAGGTATACATGTGTAGGGAGAGCTGTAGGTATACGTGTGTAGTGAGAGCTATAGGTATACGTGTGTAGTGAGAGCTATAGGTATACACGTGTAGTGAGAGCTATAGGTATACATGTGTAGTGAGAGCTATAGGTATACACGTGTAGTGAGAGCTATAGGTATACGTGTGTAGTGAGAGCTATAGGTATACATGTGTAGTGAGAGCTATAGGTATACATGTGTAGTGAGAGCTATAGGTATACACGTGTAGTGAGAGCTATAGGTATACGTGTGTAGTGAGAGCTATAGGTATACGTGTGTAGTGAGAGCTATAGGTATACACGTGTAGTGAGAGCTATAGGTATACATGTGTAGTGAGAGCTATAGGTATACATGTGTAGTGAGAGCTATAGGTATACATGTGTAGTGAAAGCTATAGGTATACATAGATAGTGAAAGCTATAGGTATACGTGTGTAGTGAGAGCTATAGGTATACATGTGTAGTGAGAGCTATAGGTATACATGTGTAGTGAGAGCTATAGGTATACACGTGTAGTGAGAGCTATAGGTATACATGTGTAGTGAGAGCTATAGGTATACATGTGTAGTAAGGCTATATCTGTATACATGTGTAGTGAGAGCTATAGGTATACACGTGTAGTGAGAGCTATAGGTATACATGTGTAGTAAGGCTATATCTGTATACATGTGTAGTGAGAGCTATAGGTATACACGTGTAGTGAGAGCTATAGGTATACATGTGTAGGGAGAGCTATAGGTATACATGTGTAGTGAGAGCTGTAGGTATACATGTGTAGTGAGAGCTGTAGGTATACATGTGTAGTGAGAGCTATAGCTATACATGTGTAGTGAGAGCTATAGGTATACGTGTGTAGTGAGAGCTATAGGTATACGTGTGTAGTGAGAGCTATAGGTATACACGTGTAGTGAGAGCTATAGGTATACATGTGTAGTGAGAGCTATAGGTATACATGTGTAGGGAGAGCTATAGGTATACATGTGTAGTGAGAGCTGTAGGTATACATGTGTAGTGAGAGCTGTAGGTATACATGTGTAGGGAGAGCTATAGGTATACATGTGTAGTGAGAGCTATAGGTATACATGTGTAGTGAGAGCTATAGGTATACATGTGTAGTGAGAGCTATAGGTATACATGTGTAGGGAGAGCTATAGGTATACATGTGTAGTGAGAGCTATAGGTATACATAGATAATGAGAGCTATAGGTATACATGTGTAGTGAGAGCTATAGGTATACATATGTAGGGAGAGCTATAGGTATACATGTGTAGTGAGAGCTATAGGTATACATGTGTAGGGAGAGCTATAGGTATACATAGATAATGAGAGCTATAGGTATACATGTGTAGTGAGAGCTATAGGTATACATATGTAGTGAGAGCTATAGGTATACATGTGTAGGGAGAGCTATAGGTATACATGTGTAGTGAGAGCTATAGGTATACATGTGTAGGGAGAGCTATAGGTATACATATGTAGTGAGAGCTATAGGTATACATGTGTAGTGAGAGCTATAGGTATACATGTGTAGTGAGAGCTATAGGTATACATGTGTAGGGAGAGCTATAGGTATACATGTGTAGGGAGAGCTATAGGTATACAATTGAGTGAGAGGTAATAACTATTGCCTCCGATATGGAATAAATTGTTGGCAATATCCGATTTTAGCGATCTCATCAATCTCGTTAATAATGCTAATATTAAATTCTTGCTGAAAATTCTGGGTATACAGTACACTGAAAAGTAAAGACCCTTTATGAGGATTCGTACTAATTAGTACACTGAAAAGTAAAGACCCTTTGTGAGGATTAGTACTAATTAGTACACTGAAAAGTAAAGACCCTTTGTGAGGATTAGTACTAATTATGTTAAAATCAACTGATAAACTACATAGTTTGTATGTTTATTCATTTCTCCTGCTTACCAGTTTGGAGGAGGAGTCACATGACCTGTGTACATGTGACAGTGAGGAGTCTGGGTAATTTATTTATCACTGTACAGAAGAAAGTTAAAATACTTGTCCTCCATAGATAAGGCAGAGGATCTATCTGGATCAGTGTATTAGAATATGTCCTTTGTCATCGGTTGGGCAAAACCTTCATTTTAGCTCATCATGACAGACCATTTTGGCATTTTTAATGAGTTTGTTAAAGAAGTGATCTTTGGAAACAAAATTAACACCCAGATGAGAAGGGGACACAAAAGTTTGATTTTTCTCCAAGTGAAAAACAAATTAGAACTCTGCCAATATTTAGGAGGACAGTGTTGTGGGACAATGTAGTTCACATGCTAGATGCCAGTTTCAGTTTTTATCCCTCATTGTTTGTATTCCCTTATTTATGTTTACACATTAAGCATGTTCTAGTGATTTTGTTAATCCGGGGGACTCTTGAGTGAAGAGAATTTAACATGGTCATGTTCATAATATAATCATGTGTTTCATTCAGTTGTCTTCACATAATTCATTTAATCAGGAAAGAAACAATGTGATTTATTCCATCTGATATAAAACCTATTTTAATACTGAAAAAAATGTTAAGAGTGAAATAAATGTAACAGGGCAAATGGATTTGGTCCTCTTTGGACAAAAACTAGTAGGGTGGAAACAACCTCCCAAGTGTTTTGTATTCAAAACAAACATTTCTGATTATGATATTTTCCAGAATTCAGCCAGCACCCATTTGTAGGCCTTGAAAGGATATGGGGGTGGGGGGGGGGGGGGGGGGTGGTGTTATTGATTTTGCATGTTTGTCAGTCGGCAAAATTAAATTTGGTCTAAAACTTATGAACAGTACAAGTGTAAATTTTATCTTGTTGAATTAAAAGGTCAAAGATATGTGTTTTATGAAAAAGTAATTAATGAAGGTCAAGGTTGAATTTTTCATTTTTAAATTTTGTCATATTTTGGGGTATAGGTTATCACAAACACATCTTTTAGGATCTCTGATACAGTGTATATGGTCTTTAATGAAAGTGCAGGTTTGGAGTACAAATTGTGGGGCATCAGACTCATAGATTGATTTGTTGTTGAGTGTGGGGTAGCTGCAATAATGTAACCCTCTCCGATTTTTTATTACGTTTTCGGGAGAGGGCTACAATTCCATTGGATCTTCGTAATGGTGCAACCTACTTTTATGAATAACCTGTAATAAACTTTGTGTATTTGTCTCCAATGTTGTTTAACTAAAAAAGAGTACCAACTTTGCGCTTGGGTATGACTAATAAAGGTGTTTTTTTCATTAATTATCATGTACAACATACAAAGAACTCTCTGCTCCGCTATGATTGTTATAGCGAGATCTCATAGATGGATTTACTGAAAAAACCTGAACATTGACAATCAGCACGGGAATGTACTTTACTTGAGCCATTCCAACAAAGAAAGGAAAATTATTTGGTGGCAGAAAATATTTAATAAACATTTCAATACCGACGAAATCGCTTTCTCCTTTGTACTCGCCCATTGATGTAAACACTACATTACATGGCATATGCAAATAACTTGACAACCGGAAGTACACCTTCAGTACATCAAACATGGTGCACAAATAAGAATCAAGAAATTGGAAAAGGTTGAAATATTGTTAAAAAGGGAAGAATAGTGTCTCACAAATCGTAAGTTGCAGGTTGTAAATTTATGTATTGACCAAGAAACATAGAATATCATTTCATATATGTAAAGAAAGCCAGCAAATGTTTATAATGATAGAAAATGTTGCGGGAGCGAATCACTGCACCATTACGGAGATCCTAAGCACTCTCACATAAAATGGAGGGAGGAGCTATATCATTGCAGCTAAGTGTGGGGCATCAGTATCATAGACTGGCTTGTATCTTTGAAGTCACTTATTTTCATACATCATGAACAAAATCATTAAAATCTACGGTACCAAAAATAAGTGATTTCAAAGAAAGTAGTGGTAGCTTGTGTTGAAATACGACATTGCACTTCTTTGAAATCTTGATCTTTTTTAACTGAGTCTTTGTCAGACATATATTTCATTTACATGCACAGTACTCCGTATGTAGATAGATAACCATAGTAAAGCATACGATCATTTGTACAGCACTCAGTCTGTTGTACCAAATACCTCTTGATTGGATAATTTTAATGACATTGATTTGATTGAGGACCAGATGCCACACTGTGACAATGTGAGGGTGTAGTGATACACTGTCCCCAGTTAAACCAGTCCAGCTGTATAATGTAGGGGAGACTTATGTGATGAATATGATAATTTTTCAGGCAAGGTCGGAGTAGAAAGACGTACGACTATGGTTCACAATCGTCTTCTGAGGAGGCCCAGAAAAAGTTTGGCAATGCCAAGTCGATATCTTCTGATCAATTCTTTGGAAATTCAGATCCAGATGTGAGTTGATTATACATGGGGATTAGACTTGTAGAAATACGAAATGGTGATACTTTGTGATTATGTAAAGGAAACCAAGCTACTTAAATAATGATGATTTTTTAATTGGAAACTTTTCAATTTCAGTTTGAAATGCGTCAGAATTTATCGCGATTTGAAGGCAGTAACAGCATTTCCAGTTCACAGTTGTTTGGCACGGAAGCCGCAGGTCGTAAGAATTATTCCAGCAATGCTCCCGATTTACAGGATATTAGAGATGGTGTTCGTCAAGGGGTCACAAAGGTCGCAGGAAAGCTCTCCAACCTGGCCAGTGGTGTTATGAGTTCATTACAGGTAGATGTGAAACTCTGAAATAAATGAATATCTATAATTAAGAGTCAATTAAGAAAAAAAATTAGTTGAAGTATTCGGAATGTCATTGTCTGGGGGTAAATCCAGGCAAAATTTAGTACCAGTATGCAGCATTTTCCCATTGGAACATATCCCTTATAGTGAAATGGAATAGAAACTTAACATAGTGTACAAATAAATTAAGATTTCTTGAAATAGTCAAAGTTTAGGTCTTGAGAGAAAAGCGTTTTTTTTAAGCCCATAGATACTGTAATAAAGTTTATGTATGTTTGATTTAGTGATGTGTAGTGAAATGATTATGTCTTATAGTGAAGGTATGCAGACATGCAATAAGTGTTTGGCTGTATTGGACACAAATTTTGCATATTAAATAGTATTAGGTGAAAGTCCGAGATCTTGAAGTTAAAAATGCACGCAGTCTCGTACATAACAGCGGCATGTAAATACTAAGGATTAATCTAACATTTCCATTAACAGCATGCCCTTATTTTTTATCTGTTTAACAAAAATACTCTTTGATCTGCATTTTTCAGTTGTTTGTTACGATCAGGTTTCCATTAAAAACTCATTTTCCAACTTAGGCTCCATGTATATAATGCTGATGTGTCATTTCCACATAGGATTTATAATTTCTTCTCTGTTTCATCACTCAGAATTTTCTCTATCAGACAGAAGCTTGATTATCTGAGTGGAAGACGTACACATGTATTAAAATTGCAAAGATCTTGATAACAATTTAACCTCTGTCCTTTACAGAGAAATAAGTAGCAAGGTAAATCTTTAGGCTTGTGGTCATACAGTGGGTGATGTATCTGTTCAGTTATCAATGGTTTTGATTTATTCTTGTTCATTTTCATCTGCAAATATTGCGAGTGGGAACCTCCAGTTCTATAATGCATCTCTCTCCTACCTCCCTCAGTGCTGTAAGCACCAGACTCTCCAAAGCATGATGCTTCATTCTGCATGTGTGGTGGAGGTGGATATGCATGTAAAAATGGGTTTTGAAAGTCCATACAAGAGCTGTCCTATAGGGACAGCGACTCCTTCCTGGTTTTAGATAATGACGTGGGAACAGGTTTATATATTTTTCTTATGAAAATAAGCTAGAGATGCAGAAAGATTGATAAATTGATGCTGAAATTTGAATGTGAAAAGTAAACATGGTTGATATTAAGGTTAACATGGTCAATATGAAAGCTAGAGTGGTCATTATAAAAATTGACAAGATTAATACATGGTCCCTTAAATTGATATAGTTTATATTAAGGTCAGTGTGGATAATATTAAGATTAATGAACAAATGAAGATAACATGGTTAATACATGTATGATGATTATCACGGTTAAATGTTTAGAAATAATAGTCATGTTTAGAGGTTACCATGGTTATGTATAATGGTTATGGTTAAATGTTCACTTGGTGTATATGGAGTTGGAGTAGTGGCCTATGTTGTACACGCAACAAATTCTCTGAAAAATGAAAGAAGAAAGTGAATGGGGTGTTAATTAATTTTAGGTGTGGAATAATTTAGGTTAGTAAAGCTTGTGGCTCAGTGGTTGAAGGTGTTCAGTTAGTTATCAATAGGTTGCTGGTTCAAATTCCAGTGTCATAGGAATTGATGTTTCATGTTGTGTCCTTTGACACATCTGCATTGTCTAAGTTGCTGGAGCTGGAAATAGACACTTGCAATGGCTAGGTGTTAACAAATGTTGACCCATCCAGAGTACTCCAAGACTTGTCCCCGTATCACAGCACCCAGCCCTGACTCAGGGTGTAAGTACGGGCCCCGGCCCTGACTCAGGGTGTAAGTACCGCCCCCGGTCCCGACATGGGGTGTAAGTACTGCCCCTGACCCTTACTTGGGATGTAAGTACCGCCCAAGCCCTGACTTGGGGTGTAAGTACCGTCGCTGACTCAGGGTGTAAGTACCGTCCCTGACTCGGGATGTAAGTACCGCCCAGGCCCTGACTCAGGGTGTAAGTACTGCCCAGGCCCTGACTCGGGGTTTAAGTACTGCCCCCAGCGCTGACTCGGGGTGTAAGTACCACCCCTTACTCGGGGTGTAAGTACCAATTAACTTGATAATTGTGGGTGGGAAGGAGACGCTATGATATCTCTGCATTTATCTCTAGGATTTAAATTGGATGAATCTTTCTCTCGATGTTTTATGTTATCTGAATGTTATAATCTTCAGTTTTTGGATGGTGAAAATCGAATGTTGTATTTAGTACAGTGGAACCCCGTTATTACGTTCCCCCTTTAATACGTTAGTCCGCATATTACGTTGAAATTTCAAAGCACAAAACCATTTCTTAACAAACCTATATAAAATAGACCTCGTTATTACGTTGCCCTAAGATGCCGGGACTCGGTATTACGTTGTAAAAATTCCGACAAAAACGTAATAAACCCCTAATTATTCAATAATGATTCTCAAAATAATAAGCCATTCACACCTTGACTGTCTGAGGCAGTCACCACGTAAAATTCCTGGTCTGTTTGGGGATTAGAGACGCTTGACTGATCACGCTTCGATAGGTCTAGCGACATCAATACAGGTGAATACCTCGTATCGAAGCCAGTGATAAACAATTAAATAATGTTTATTTAGACATTGTACTCTATGAAATTTACTTCATTTTTCATATTTTGATAATCGAAGAAATAATTTCTCAACCACCTGAGTGTTCAGTATAGTGTGATTACCTTCGCTATTAAAACTCTATTTACGGACAGCTTTGGTACCAAACATGAAAGACAAGATTTATCGTAGCATTGTTAAAACCGCTTGGGTAACTGCTTGGACATAGGTGACGAAAGGTGGTCAATTAAAAAATTGTCCGTTGTTTGGACATGCAGCTTGGGTGTTCGTAAATTTCGTCCATACATACACCAATCAAACTGTCCTGTGTTATCGGCCGATTCGCACACGGCATTTACCTCAGTGAATATTCTAAAATCCCTTGATGCGCACGTGATTTTAGTGCCATCATTTAGCGTTATAAATGAAATCTTCGTGCATCATTATATATTTTTTTATGTGGATTGCGCTTAAATTGTTCTCCGTGTTTATCGTTGGTGAGAAAAGTGTGTAAGTGTTGGGTATCGTGTGCGTTTTGTGTCTATAGTTTTGTTGTTTTGGGGTGGGATTTTTTTTTTTATTGTGTTGTGTATTGTGTAATTAGAGAACTTAATAAAACGATGTTTTGTTATTTTTTTAATACGAATGTTGAATACGAACCGGAACGAGTTATTGATAGAAATTTACATGAACGCATTGTTTTAAAGTTGAACAAAATGGCGGTCCAAACGAATGCAAAAAAAACAACGTTTATCAAAACATCCTTATGTATCCTACACCAGAAATAAAGAAAAGGGATAAGAACATGAAGAATTACGGACATTAAAGATAAGATGTAAATAAAACAAAGTATAATTGTCTTTTAAACAAAGAAACAGTAAAGATATATTCACACACCCCTTCACGGAGTACCAACGGACGATATACAATTTCCAAATGATATTTTTAACGGATTTCACTGGGAACGTTTATTACGTTGCCCCCGGTATTACGTTATTTTATCGTGACAAAATGGAAAACGTAATAACGGGGTTCCACTGTAGCTTCAAAGGGCGTAAATGTAAATTCACCACAGTTCTGAAGTTACACACTTCAAGTGTCTTGAAGCTGATAAAAGAATTATAAAGTATGATAAATAAGAGATCTTTTTGGCCACTTAAGCCCCTTAACACTGAATGAAGATTTCACTATGCTTGATCGCGTTGGCATTATGGAAAGACACAGTATGTAGGAAATCATCTTTTATTGTAAAAGATTACATGATGCTATTATGATTCTTGTATGTCAAAATAATCTTTTCTCAAAGTGTATACCTTCCTATGCCCACATCCTGCTCCATAGATAAATGGTATCTTCCGGCTGAGAGCCTTCTATGATCTTGTTTTCCTCTGATACTGCTATTACAAGATATCCTCAACTGTATTTCAATGCCGGTACATACTATAAGACTGCTGCATGACCTTGAGGGAACTATAATACAATAGAACTACAGTACCTTATAGCGGGTTTTTTCCGCAGGGTGCCAAATTTGGCTTATTTTAGTGGTTAGATAGTTTTCCGCCACAATATCACTCGTCAAATATGCACCCAATGGTGACTTCAGTATTTGCAAGAGAAGTAAGTTTTCCCTGTCCGCCAAAATTTATTCCGCTAAAATTATTAGCATACCTTTCAGCCAGCAAATCGCCAAATTATAGACCTGTGGAAAAAAACGGCTATATGGTATTTGTTGTTACGTTGATGGTGTTTAACGTCAGTAGGAGGCTTGTTGTGAGAGGGGATTATAAATCGATCATCTCGATCAAATTCCTCTGTAGAGCAGAGGGAGGCCAGTCTACTTAATCCCGATTCACAGTGTGGACAATCATTCTGGTCATCTCACAGTGTGGACAATCATTCTGGTCATCTCACAGTGTGGACAATCATTCTGGTCATCTCACAGTGTGGATGATCATTCTGGTCATCTCACAGTGTGGACAATCATTCTGGTCATCTCACAGTGTGGACAATCATTTTGGTCATCTCACACTGGACGATCATTCTGGTCATCTCACAGTGTGGACGATCATTCTGGTCATCTCACAGTGTGGACAATCATTCTGGTCATCTCACAGTGTGGACAATCATTCTGGTCATCTCTTTTTCATGCCTCTAGAATTTTTGTTGTTGTAGCTTTTAAAAGCAGAGGAAATGTTTATGTTTTAGGATTGATAGAATCTGCCATATTAAGGTTTGCAAGTTTTCAGAACAAGATAACGAACTAAAAGAAATCACACTCCTTCTCTGCTGTAGTCACTAGTCACGCTTATCTCTGTGTACATGTTCTAGCTGTGTCTGAAATTTCTGGAGGGTGGCTCATAACACCTAAACTTATACTGTTTATGACATTACGGCACATGATGGTGATTTATATGTTTTGTGAAATTATTTGTATCAATCATTTGGTTTGTACATGTATCTCATTTTAGATCATTGGATAAAGAATCGGGTCACTGACCCATAACTACCGAGTTCAAATCTGCTAGAGCCTTTTTGCTCGTATTAATTGAAATAAAATTATTAAAAAATCTTCTACCGGGTTCAAATCTGCTAGAGCCTTTTGCTCGTATTAATTGAAATAAATTTATTAAAAAATCTTTTTTTTATCCAAAATTGCATATTATGTTTTCCCCTTCAGACATAATTATGTACTTATTACATGTTATTATATCTTTTAATAATTAAATCATTTTGTGTTGATATGAGAAACTTTTGTAAGGAGTAGTGAGCCACCTACAGAAATAAATTTCATTTTTGATTGAACATGAGTGTATGAACTGCGAGGCTTCACACTAACATACTCTGTGCTAATGTCACAGGCCGTACCCCCATGTATTCTAAAAAATGAGATTTATATTTGTATTATTTACAAACATACACTGTGCTAACGTCACAGGCCGTAACCCCATGTATTCTAAAAAATGAGATTTATATTTGTATTATTTACAAACATACTCTGTGCTAACGTCACAGGCCGTACCCTCATGTATTCTAAAAAATGAGATTTATATTTGTATTATTTACAAACATACTCTTTGCTAACGTCACAGGCCGTACCCTCATGTATTCTAAAAAATGAGATTTATATTTGTATTATTTACAAACATACTCTGTGCTAACGTCACAGGCCGTACCCTCATGTATTCTAAAAAATGAGATTTATATTTGTATTATTTACAAACATACTCTGTGCTAACGTCACAGGCCGTAACCCCATGTATTCTAAAAATGAGATTTATATTTGTATAATTTACATTCTACATGTACACTCATTTGTGTAGGAATTCCCAGCTGTTGAGTAGATGTGTTATATCTATCAAGATGTATTGTTCACAACTGCAACGTATTCATGAGGAAACGGCTATTATCACAATTTGTAAAGATATCAAAGGCAAATAACATTGAATATATAGATATGTCACAGTGAAACATTTTGTGAATACTACTTTTTACTCTTGATAACGTAGAATAAATTACATAAAATCGTATGCGATTTATTCGATAAAAATCTTATTTAATCATTCTCTCATACTCGAGTCTTTACATCTACCTTATCTGCTGTACTGCTGAATCAGCCGTAAAATTCACATGCACAATTCTGTTAGGAACCAAAAAGCCAATTAAATACATCATGAAAAGAATCCCTAAGACCAAAAACGGTGTTGTTTATATCTCTTGGTAATTATTCTATTGTCCTTGCTTTCATACATACATCTATCTAGTGTACTGATCCACTTTGGTAGGGGTAAAACGTAAAAAAGACAGGTTTGCTAGAATGAATATTACATGTATGATGAACTTATATTGGTTTTGAAAATTATTTGAATTAAAATAAAATAGTTTGCAAATAAAATTACCATAGTTATGCACATTTAAGATTTATGCTATAAAGTGTTTTTATCAAATTTGGGATTCCGTCACAAATGAAGTTAAAAGTTAAGTATCTGATACACATGAGGAGGTGGGTATTAAGGAGGGGTAAGTTAACCTTCATAATCACCATTGATATTCTTCTCCAGGGGTTAGGAGGCATAAACTACCCCAAATCATTTTAAGCATCCTACATGACATGATTTGCTCTAGACTAACAAAACCCTTCTCCAGAATAACTGAAGGTCTTTTCGAGAAGCAGCTGCGACTGAAATTAAAACTTGTTAGCTCTGTACTGAAGAACTGTATCAGATGATGTTTTCGATTTCAACAGTATTTTATTCACGTATATATATATATATATATATATATATATATATATATATATATATATATATATAAAATACATACTTATATGGGATAAGGCAGCAGGCACAATGCCTATATAAGCCCTTTCCATAGGTCAAAGATAGTTATGACAAAATAAAATTAATATAGTATATGAAAATATAACAAAAGATTGAAGAAGAAGACAAATAAATAAAAGAAAATAAACAATTATAAAAAGGGAAGATATGACTATGTGCCGGTTAAGTTAAGAATATAACAATCAGATGATGTGTACCTGGTGTTAACGTGCATGTTGATTGATACATGTGGAGAGACTGTGACTTTTTTTCAGTCCGCAGTGACCTAATACATGTGTCCACTAACCAGCGTTACGTAGACAGTTCTGTTTCATTGTCTGTCTCTCTTTTCTTCTTTTAAACAATGTTCTATTTCCTTGTAGAATTAATATTTTACTTGTAGTTTTTAGTTTTATAGTAAATGATAATATGAACTGATTGAGTTAGTTAATGTCGATAGTAAGGCAAATGAGCATGTCCACAGTCTTGTTCAATAATGCTATTTTAATTATTATAATATAATGTATTATAATTACTGATATAATTATAAATACTATTACAGTGCTTTGATTCATTCTACAATTTCTATTGAGATACTGTTAAACACCCGTATAATGAAAGGCTGAACAATTTTGATTTGTTTTTAAAATTATATTTAATTCGTTATATCTAATGAATTCATAATCAGGTTTAAAACTACAGGGAATGAAAATCATGTCACTGTAAGCTTTGATTCATTATAAGTGTGTTTGGTCTAACCTTGTTTTACTGTAAGTGTGAATTCATTATAAGTGTGTTTTACTGTAACCGTGTTTTACTGTAAGCGTGAATTCATTATAAGTGTGTTCACTGTAACCGTGTTTAACTGTATTGGTGGATGAAATTGACGTTGGTTTGATGCTAACGTGTCAATGCAATTTTATATACATGTAATTTAAAAATTGAAGGTATTATTGACAACACTTTGTGATTCTGCAGTGTGGGGTGTTGAATTATAATGATAACTATGCATGCTCATTTGTGTAGATTTACAGGAACTGGTCATGTCCATGTTTTCCTTCAGGTTTTCCTTTAACAACTAACATTGCCTTTATACAGTCCATATCAGAATTCTGCACATTTTTCTATGAAAATAAATTATATTTCAGAAAATGTTACTATAGATATATTGGTACTGCAATATTTTCAATTTAAATTGTTGCATGAACATGTTGAACAAGTATAAAGCTTTACACAGACTTGTGTAATTATTTTGTATTTGCATGCATGTAAAGATCCAATTGTATTCTTTGCAATGTATATTATTTTCCAATAATTATGGTCATGATGGTAAAAAACATTATTTTTATTTATACAGAATCTGAAACTTTCCAAAAATTTGATGTTTAAAATAAAGATATGTTCTTTTACACTGTAAAATCACTTATTTTCGTGGGGTCAAATTTTCGTGGTGTGAGAAAAGCTAAGTATGTTTTAAGGGGACTTCATTTCAAAGTGAAAGAGATGTTTATTAGAATTCAGTTAGTCTTTTTCATGGTGGAATGGAATTCACAGTACATGCCACGTGAAAATTAAAACTCCTACGACAATTCCTGATTTTACTGTATTAGAAATGTTTCAGGATGCAATGCTTGAATATTTACCTATGATTTTCTTAATTACAGGACAAGTACAGCGGTTGACAAAAGCTTTATACCTTATATTTAATTGTGGATTTGAACTATTGGTGGAGGCAGGATTTTAAAAACAAAGTCTTCAAATTGCTGCATCCCGTGTAGAATACTACAACTTCAGTGATGTGCGATTCTTGTGGAGACTGGCACATTTGCCTCGGTTGGATTTACATCTGTAACATTTAAATAGATACATCTTCACTGTGTTGATTTTACATGGACCTGTACATCCATTATATAAATGTTATACGTGAAACTATGTGAATATATTTATGTGCTACTTTTGGAGAAAGTGTGTAAAAGATCAGGTTTTTTAAATGGTCGACTACATCCACATGTATATATATCGAGTAGAATTATCCATTCATTCTCTCTCACAGTTACTTTTCTCGCAGGACCTGATGTATAGAATATCTTTTGAATCATTACTTCATTTGGATTGGACCTCAATACAATGCAGGATTGTTGACCAGAACCCAAAGTCTACAGATGACAATATCACATGAGCAAATATCAACTTTATTGTATTGAGAGAGGGAGAGAGAAGACTGAAAGATTATGTCCTGAAATATTGAGAATATTTCCCCATCATCATTTGATTTCTGATCACTGTCAAGTATTTTGAAGCCCAATTCCAACTTACTACATGTCAAGACTATATTTATCTATCCTGTGCACTATCTACATACATGTACCAGCTAACGACCAGTATTCTAACACAACACGTTGTCAGGGCTTATTCCAAATGACTGTTCAAGTCTCCAGTGTACAATGTACAAGTAATGCAATGGCCTGGATTAATGGGATTCAGAATTTACAAGTAATGCAATGATCCAGATTAGTAAGATCCAGAATTTACAAGTAATGCAATGATCCAGATTAGTAAAATCCAGAATTTACAAGTAATGCAATAATCCAGATTAGTAAAATCCAAAATTTACAAGTAATGCAATGATCCAGATTAGTAAGATCCAGAATTTACAAGTAATGCAATGATCCAGATTAGTAAGATCGAGAATTTACATGTAATGCAATGACCTGGATTAATGGGATCCAGAATTTACAAGGAATGCAAGACCTGGATTGATGGGATCCAGAATTTGCAAGTGATGAAATGCTCTAGATTAGTAAGATCCAGACTCCACCTAAAAATGGAAGACAACATCCAGGGATCCAAATTGTTCAGCAATGCTTAAAAAAACACAAGGTGTATGTCAAGTTAGAGTATTGGAGCAGGCCTATTTCCTCCTACAGGGCAACTATTGACCCTTTCTTAGGGAATTCAGCTTGGGATGTCTGATTGCTATCATACATGCATGAGATGCTGTTTTGACCTATGCATGATTAGGATGAGAGAAAGAGTGTATACGTGTATTTAGATTTATTACTCCTACATAGGTCAGAATGTTATGAATGATCGAAATAGTTAACCTGCTGATTGACCTGTTAAATAAGTTTTCATATAAAATAATTCAATATCATGTACACTGATTTGATGTTCAGACACGTTTAAGAATGTATACATTGTCTGATCGCAATACATGTACTTGTGTCTTCATTTGAAGGCATGGAGAATTGGTGTAACTGTTAAGTAACAAATGAAATGTCATTCACATGGGTTCTGGGACACTTCATTCCATGCAGATCTTTTCTCAGCATATTACGTAACAGAAATTGTCAACTTACTGAAGAAATACATTTTATGATATGTAATAAAAGATAGCGCAAAGTTGACAGGTGTATCTTCATGTCTGTTCCCATCATTGTTTATACAGTACAAGGAGATCGCTAAATGTCGACACTTAGAAATACATGTTATATAAAGGAGACGCGGTTAGCGCTTAAGTATTATTCATGTTCTTTATATGTTATATCTCTCACCTGATTTGATTCGCGAGAGCATGTTCTATGTATGATCAACTTTTAAATCGATGCAAGCTTCTGAAAAATAAGTTGATGTTGCAGGGTTTGAACAGTTTCGTTAGAAGTCAGCACATTCATGTTCGTTATATTTACAAATGCATATGTACAACCTAGTCTTATGTTGTATACTGTCTGACTTGTTTTTACCAAATGTTAGGCCACCCTTTACTTGTTGATTTGGACTATGGGTTACACCGTTTACCTGATTAAGATATAGAGGGTCCACGGCAGGTGTGACCGCTCAACAGGGGGATACTTACTCCTCCTAGGCATCTGACCTTACCTTTGATGTGACCAAGGATCCGTGTTTGTCCAACTCTTATTTTGTATTCTTTATGAGAATGATCACTGCTCGTTATCTTCACTTTTATCGTCATCATCGCGCATTAATAGCACCATATGCTATAACTAGGAAGAATTATTTTAGCACACCAAATCTGATATTTCCCCTTCTTTATTCCATAGTTTTTAAAACATTTTAGTGAGCAGCTTTAAAGTGGAAAATTAAGAGTCACGGTACATAACGGTCACTTATATGCACATGTGCTTCAACAAAGGAACAGCGTTGTGTTCATATTATGATAGTACATTTATCTTGCCAACGTACCAAACACCATAGGCCTAAATGTCAAAAGACAAAAAAAGTTAGGGTTCGGACCATAAAAAAATGCCCAAAAATTCGAATAAATATATATTTATATAGAATCTACACCAAATATTAAAAGCCTATGTCTAAAAAAGTCCAAAAATGGACGAAACACAGTCTTATATTGTATACCAAATATCAAAGGCCTATGTCAAAAGACAAAGTTATGGCCCGGACAAACTTTGCATGAGAAGCGGAAGAATTCACACTATAACAATTTGTCCTGGGAAGGGGATATATAATGATCGTTAACCATGTGAGTGGCAACTGGAGGATATATAGGTACAACGGTAGTTTGAAATTGAAAGCTTCCCTACTTTAATAAAAAAAAAAAAAAAAAAAAGCAGTTTTAGTAGAAAGTAATCTGGATTTAGAAGGGGAAAAAAAGCCCTGCTGGACTCGAACTCGCGATCTATATACAGTTCCGTGCACAGTCGACTCTCTCTCTCTCTCTCTCTCTCTCTCTCTCTCTCTCTCTCTCTCATGGTCAGTCGTTAATGATTATATGAAATGTAATGTTTCCATGCATATTTACAAAGCCTTTTAATATCAGATTTCTTCTCACTTTGCAAAACTGCCTTCTGCGGATATAAGCAGATTTTTGCATTTATTGATCAAATAATTGACCCAAAAAATGCATTAACTTTCTTTGTATCGCTGTGCAATGCTGTTGTGAATATTTCTTCAAAGTTTAATCTGTTAAAAAATCACTCGCAATCTTTCAATGACGATTCAAGGTGATAGACATCCTCATAGGTCAATGTTATGTGGTTTCGTTCGTACCCCCCCCCCCCCTCTCATTGTGTAAAGGGCACATAATCATAAAACCTCGCATGGCTTGTGAGGATGGATGATAGTTCTTCTGAAAAGTTCAGTCGACTGTTTATTTATATCTGATGAGCAAATGTCCTCGTATTCTAGCTTAGAAATTGGACATATTTCCCTATCATAAAAAGGTTTCTTGCATGTGAATATAACATTAAGAAAATGTTTGAAATCCCGTTCAATAATATCTCCACCTACCGAGCAACACTCAACGAGGGAAGCAAACCCATAAAGAATAGACAGAAATTGTTGGTACATTTGTTTCTACATGTACATGTATATTTTCATGAATTCTTAATTTTTAATTTTGAAAGGAAGTCGGCCATTATGCCAATGCAGTTTATACCTCAATCTCATGAGACTTCAATACTTTCACTGCTGATTTAAGTCACTTATGATGACTTATGTACACACTAATGATGACCTATACACACTTATGATGACTTATACACACTTATGATGACCTATACACACTTATGATGACCTATACACACTTATGATGACCTATACACACTTATGATGACCTATACACACTTATAATGATCTATACACACTTATGATGACTTATACACACTTATGATGACCTATACACACTTATGATTTCTTATGTACACACTAATGATGACCTATACACACTTATGATGACCTATACACACTTATGATGACTTATGTACACACTAATGATGACCTATACACACTTATGATGACTTATGTACACACTAATGATGACCTATACACAGTTATGATGACTTCTGTACACACTGATGATGACCTATACACACTTATTTAAGAAATAAGGTATCATTTAAAAATATTTATCGGGATATAAATACGGGTTGGTCACGTGATCAAATTCCATAAAGCAAGGGCTTTATGGAAAATTTGATCATGTACCAACCCGTATTTATATCCCGATAAATATTTTTAAATGATACCTTATTACTTATATTTACATTTTTGGTCGGTAACATTGCTGAATTGTGTTAACAACACGTTTCCATACATTTCAAATTGTTGACGTCCACAACGAAGCGTCATAGATGTTCAAAATGACGACAACACAAAACAAAGTTCTATAAAATGAAGAACTGTTTTAATTATTAAGACGCTAGAAAGCAAGTATATCAACATATACTTATACATTAACTCGGGAGTATATAATGGAAAACTCTTCCATATGTCTAATTTTAGGGGGTGGGGGAATTATGATTTAAACGGGGATGCGCAGTGTTACACTTAGAGTTGTGATGCGCTTTGACTTTTGAAAAGCGAAGACGTTGAAGACCGACTTTGAAATATATTCTGTGGATATTACGGAGTTAACAGAAGACTGAGATGGAGGAACATGAAGAACAGGGCGGCAGTCGTCAGGTGTAGGCAAATTATTTATAGACAGGACAGAGGACGCAGCTCAGATGAATCTCCGGAAAGAACTGAACATCGCAGAGAATGTGGAACTGCACGAAGGTAAGGGACGGTTTGGATTTGGATATGTAATTGTTGATAAACATGAGCTCACTGAACGCTTCTTTTGACTCGATAATTTTTTGTAATAGGTTTTTAACGACGCCTCGCTTCGATGTCCCGACATAAACTTGGAAACCGACATCAAGCGGCTGCTGTGGCACGGAAGCAGTGTGGTGTGTAGGTCTTAATGCACTTTGACGACTTATCGGCCATACATCCTGTGAACGACCTTTTTGCTAAAGCCTAATGTCATCGTCTAGCAGTAGGTACAATTCCGCATCACCGATGACCAGGGTGAAGTTGTAGCAGACGAAATTTTAGACATACATTAGGCCTAGCAGGCTAGTAACTAAAGACATTGTTTACAGTTATGCTTTTATCAATTATTGATGAAAGTTCATTGCTTGGAATACAAATAAAACCGTAAATACATTTTGTGGTGTTGATTTCATCTATTGAAAGATTTCTGTAGTAAGTGAGAGCGATTGCTAGATATGTATTGCCTTAGTAAAAGTAGTACCTACTTTTAACAAATGTTCATACGCACAGTCGTGACCTCTGTTGACCCCGTAGTAGATTTATCCAGAAATAAATACGTATTGCTCGTAATAGTGTTATGTAGGAGAAAACAGTTGCAAATGTAAATATGATGACTTATGTACATACGTATGATGACCTATACACACTTATGATGACTTATGTACACACTAATGATGACCTATACACACTTATGATGACCTATACACACTTATGATGACTTATGTACACACTTATGATGACCTATACACACTAATGATGACCTATACACACTTATGATGACTTATGTATACACTAATGATGACCTATACACACTTATGATGACCTATACACACTTATGATGACTTCTGTACATACGTATGATGACCTATACACACTTATGATGACTTCTGTACACGCTTATGATGACCTATACACACTTATGATGACTTATGTACACACTTATGATGACCTATACACACTTATGATGACCTATGTACACACTTATGATGACCTATACACACTAATGATGACCTATACACACTTATGATGACCTATACACACTTATGATGACCTATACACACTTATGATGACTTATGTACACACTAATGATAACCTATACACACTTATGATGACCTATACACACTTATGATGACCTATACACTTATGATGACCTATACACACTTATGATGACCTATACACACTTATGATGACCTATGTACACACTTATGATGACCTATGTACACAGTTTTTAGACAATCTAAGTCATTGAGGGAATTTCTAAACGCGTTGAATTTATCATCCGAATTTGTGATTTCCCCAGACCTCTAGTTTCCTATTACCTCGCTTCCAAAACTCACAGTCTTGAACCTAATTGAAAAAAGTTCTGATGAATATTGCATTCTTTTTTCTCTTATAAATCTTAGATTCCTGCAATAATTGAATGATCGAAATACAAATGGGAACAAACAAAACACTAAAACAAAAAACAAAAAAAACAAAAAAAAATAAATAAATGCCAAATCCAGCGGCGGAGTTAAAATAACATTTTCAAATTTAATTAAAGCAATTCACATGGTATCTTTTATTTTCTTTCTTTTTTTAGAAAAAGAAGATCATTTAGCCTAATAAAGGATTAAAGAAGCTAGCAATACCCCCACCCCCTCCTCCAAATACACCCTAAAATCTGTGTCATTTTATTAATTCCATTTCATTAAGAATGACAGGAAATGGTAAAACTCCAGTGACTACGTACGTAGTAAACATATTACAAGCCCTATACAGGGGCGGATACAGGAATTGCAGTTACGGGGGCGCCACGTACTTTATGAGGCAGGGGGTCCAGGGCGAAGCCCTGGTGTGGGCCCAGGGGAAGAAGCCCCCGGAAACTCCTGGAATTTTACAGATTTTATAAGGCTTGGAATATGTCTCCTATTCAGTCATTTGTACTATTTTCTATCATTTTTTATAAGGTGAAATTAATAAAATTAAGCAAATTTTAAGGGTTTTTCCAAAAAAGTAAGTTCTCTCAATAAAGTAATTCAAGAAATCAAAATATTTTGTCATTTATTTTTCCGGGAGTGGAAGAAATTGTTGCTTCTTTTATCATTTAGTACATTTTTCTAAACAAGATACCACGAATTACCTTAAATTTGATAATTTTAAGGGGAGCCCTCCCCCCCTTAAATCCGCCACTGCTATAAAATTTATATAAATTCAGGAGCTTTAGGTGGCCCTCATGAAGTTGCGCTACCCTCTCCTACAAAGTCCAAAGCTGATCGCTAATCTAATTTTTAGTAATTACAAGGCAGAAATGAGTACTGGGTTAATTTACCTAACTAATCATATGATAATGAAAAGTAACTTAATTTAGTAAGAAAGGTTATGTCATTAATTAACAACTATTTTAGAATTTGTAAACAACTATTCGGAAGTGTATCCTTAAACAGCGTGTACTGGGATCCCCCCTCAAGAGTTTGTTGCGTTTTCCTCCAGAATAGTCTAAAAATAGCTATATGACTCTCCTGTCCTCTTATGCCGAGCCTCTAGAACTTTACAAGTACAAATGTAGGCCTATTTTTTTGCGCCCCATTTAACGCTTGCTTGAATATATTTTCTTATTTAACTATTTCAACGCATTTCAACATTTTCATAGGCTGTATGCATACATTTACATGTTGATTGATTACGGACATTATTTTCCCTCCCGGTTTTGTTGTCGGAGGTCCCCGCCCCCTTTTGGGCGCCTCGTCTCCATAGTAATCAATCTACTTTCGTTTTATCCATAGTTTATTGCACAATGAATGTCTCAAGTAGTTCTGTGAAGACACCGATATGGAAATCATCATTCAGATAAATTTGATATATATATCTATTAATTTTCTACTTAGGACTAATGGTGGATCATTGTAAACCGAAACCCCAGTTGTATATTCTTTAAGACCATTGAAGCTTTGAACTCCACAACAGACCAAAGGTAGACAGGCAATGCAGATCGAGTGATCATTTTCTAAAATATGGGATCTATAAAGGTAATGTGTTGACAATTTAACTCTTTATAAATATTATGTTTCATTAAATGGTTTTACGACAAGGGTAAATGTAGTACCGTTGAAAGCCGAAAATTATAATTTTCACTGCAGAATATAATGACTTTTCAACCACTTTGTGGATCTCGCACAGTTTTAGGCATGGGTGTTGTTGGGTTATAGGGTGACTGTATATTGTTTAACGTCCTGCCCGATAATTTTTCACTCAGGTATCCATGGAGACTTTGGTGTTGTTCGGATTGAGTGCTTATAAATATATTTTTTTAATAGTTGTGTGCGAGTGCGCGTGTGTGTGAGAGAGAAGGGAGCTGGGATGTAGTTATGTTTTACATGTTGAGAGGGGGTGGAAAGCAGGTACAGATTGTATCTGGAAATGCCGCCGTAAGATGGCTGACATATTGCCAAAACGGCGCCAAAACCGTAATCAATTTTCAATCAGTTTATCAGGAAATGTTTTTTGTGTGCTGTCATCACTGTTTATTTCATGTATGAAACAAATGAGACAGTATGGGTTTTAATATGTGTGTCGAATTAACGGGCATCTTTGATGAATTAAGGATCATGAGACTATGAAGAATTATAGTTCTATTGCTATAACGACATGGTTTTAGTCTAGATAAAACAATGTTATTGTCTCCACTGGGATTTTTCGTGTCAGTTTATACATATATATGTAGCTTAAACTTCAGGTCAAGATTTATCATACGGTCATCACAAAATTATTATTGTTTGTTTCATAATTAATCTGAAGATCCTGTTATTATTATTAATGTTTGTTTCATAATTAATCTGAAGTTCCTGTTGAAAAATAATGTTTGTTATTTAGGTGGCATTTACCTTACAATCTCCTAATATTATAGAGAGCTCATTTCTTTCAAAGTTCAAGGTCTCAGTGGGACGGACAGGGAGGCGTATTATGTGGACCCTGTCAGAGGTCTATGCAGAAAGTATATAAACTCGAGGTTAAACCAAATCTATTGGGAAAAGTCAGCTTGCACATGCATTCTCTACCCAGAGTTCCGTGCGCTCCTCGCACTGCGTAACACGCCCTCTGGTGAGAGAATGCTTGCATATGTCGCACGTTTTCATCGGAGCCAATCGGAACATTGCTTGGGAGAGGGCCTACATAGGCTATGTCTGTTGTCCAATCCTGTTGAGTTTTTCAATAAAATATGTTTGAATTGAAATTGCTCGGCCTTTTCCATCAAGTCGAAAAAAAAACCTTGTTTTTTTTTCTTCTTGACTAAACGGAAAAGAAAGATCGATGTTCCTATTGCACCGGCGTTTGATTTGTAAATCTTGGAACGTTAAAGGGTAGCACGTGACCGTGCATATGGAAATCGGAGGTCAGCTTGCGCAAGCACAAGTGCATGCTTATCGGAATCGGTAATATTTTATAAACAATTGTTAAGAGAATTAAAGAGAAATTAACATTCTTCATGGTCTGTGAGAAACATATTAAAGTGTTTTTAATGAAAAATGATTCATGCTTTAAAGTCTTTAAATTTATTCATTTATACATATTAATCACCTCGGCAACGCTCGTCAAAGAAAGTGCTATTTTGTTGTTCTTATCTGAAAATGGATATCATTTGTGAAGTTGCACTGAACTTTTGAAACGAAAAACGACATTCAAATTGGTGAGCATCTGATTCAAGATTTTGTTTTCAGACTTACATAATAGGATTATGGTGTTATTTTTTTTACTTGGGTTACCAAGGGGACGTGTCCCCATACCAAGTTACATTATACAATATAAAATATTTTTTTCAGTGTGCTTAGCCAATCAAATCGCGTGTTACAAATAGAATTAAAGTATTGAATAATGGTGTGCAACTCGAGAGTTACTATGTAGACCAGAGTGTGTCCCTCTGTTGAATTTGAACTTTAAGGTCTAGATCAAATATAAGGATGACTCTTAATTCAAGGATTATTGGTTGAACTAAATTAATGAAGCTACAAATATTTCATATAAGTTTATATTTACATTCTATGAATTCTTTCTTTTATATTTCTTTTTGAATTGACTGTCAGTGCTTCCATCATGAATAAGTAGATGTTTGTTGCAAACTAATTCGAACTGATTTTCTAGTACCACCTTTCTGCAAAATATTTACCAAATATGGAGTGTCATCAAGGTCCAAGGGTGCATTAACTGTTCCATTGAACGTAACAAATGGGTCAATCATATGGTATTTTAGATCTTAATTCTAATTTATATTTTTTAAATGATACATAAAAATATAAACAATAAAATGTCTTTATTTGTTGTTTCATAGGGTGATGAAAGTAGCAATCATTGAAGAAAAAAAATTGCATCACGTGGGTTTTGCATTTTTGCTGCAATGCTAGCTATAAAGAAAGCATTCAATTGTTTAAGTAAATCGAGGCAGGCTACTGACAATCAAGTTGATGTTACAGGGATTTCAACAGTCTCATTTAAAGTCAGCATTTCGCAAATTCGACGGTCGTTATAATGATCTAGTTTGCCAATACAACTTATCATTAGGTCAAATGCTATCTGACTTGTTTCAAACCGATTTTTAGGCAGTTCTTGGCACACAGATTTTGATCATTGATCACTCCGTTTATGTGATCAAAATATTGGGCTCACGGTGGGTGTAACTGACCAACAGTGAATGCTTACTCTTCTTAAGTACCTGGTCCCACATCTGATGTGTCCAGGGGTCCGTGTTTGTCCAACTCTCTATGTTGTTTTCCTTATAGAAGTTATAGACGAGGTTGACCACTGTTCGTTACCTTCACCATTCATCCACAGGGCCTATATACCATTATATAGTGATTGAACTCTAGCAATAAGACTTATAATGGAATATTTAAATGGCTCAAGGTTTAAAAAAAGGATACATTTTATATTAAGTTTCTGGTAGAGAGTCCATATATACAGTGTACCACATTCCCTTTTTAAAGGACAACACCTTGTTCCTATATAGACAAATTGTAATAAAACCTTTCTAAGATTAAAGTCATCATATTATGTGCATTTTATTTCTACCTTTCAATTTCTCAGACAATGTTGTAGATGGTTTCAATGTTTGATCATGGCGGAGAGCGAGACCTCCACAAATACCTCAGACCTCAGCGACATCTCCAAAGATAGCTCAGATGACGCCATGAGCGACACCTCCAAAGATAGCTCAGATGACGAGGAGCAGGTTCATATTTACTTATAATGTACCATATTGAGCAGATTTCATGTATTGCATCAACAGGTATATGTAAATGGATGATTTTAACCTTCATTTGGTAAAGTAATTGATCTATGTCAATAACTATAGTCTTATACTTAATCTCTAACTCACATGTAAAATATTCTAATACTATCAGCTGACTTAAACGTGATCCTTAAACATTCAAATTCGAACAAAATCATATATTTACTGTTATGTATATAGGGTCCTGTCAGGAAACGACGGAGGATAGATGCTGATAATGACAGTTCTACAGACCTGGAAGACAATGAACTTGGATACTCAGATCAAACAGGGACCACCAATCAGGAGAGGGAGAGCTCAGGTAACTAAAACAATAAAAACCTAACAGGTAATTACAGCAGTATAAATTGACAGGTAACTACAGTAGTATAAAAAGTTACTGTCAAGTAACAACAACAGTATAAAACTAACAGGTAACTACAGCAGTATAAAACTGACAGGTAACTACAGCAGTATAAAACTGACAGATAACTACAGCAGTATAAAACTGACAGGTAACTACAGCAGTATAAAACTGACAGATAACTACAGCAGTATAAAACTGACAAGTAACTACAACAGTGTAAAACCGACAGGTAACTACAGCAGTATAAAACTGACAGATAACTACAGCAGTATAAAACTGACAGGTAACTACCTCAGTATAAAACTGACAGGTAACTACAACAGTATAAAACTGACAGGTAACTACAGCAGTATAAAGCTGACAGGTAACTACAGCAGTTTAAAACTGACAGTTAACTACAGCAGTATAAAACTGACAGGTAAATACCTCAGTATAAAACTGACAGGTAACTACAGCAGTATAAAGCTGACAGGTAACTACAACAGTATAAAACTGACAGGTAACTACAGCAGTATAAAGCTGACAGGTAACTACAGCAGTATAAAGCTGACAGGTAACTACCTCAGTATAAAGCTGACAGGTAACTACAACAGTATAAAACTGACAGGTAATTACAGCAGTATAAAACTGACAGGTAACTACAACAGTATTAAATGGACAGGTAACTACAGCAGTATAAAACTGACAAGTAACTACAACAGTTATCTGTGTTACACTAACCTTGCACGGGTCAGGTGAAGGAGAGGTCACGCGTTGGAAGAGTCAAGGGGTGGAGTTTCAGGAATATATAGGTTAATGGATCGTTAAAAAACCTTATGATATCACCATCGAACAAGTGATACAAGCTCTAAAGTATTTGATATTAATTTTTGAAAATTATTCCAGAATGATAAATAGGTGATTTTTTTTTTTACAATTAAAAGTTTCTAGAGTTCACAGTTTGCTGTGAATTGATGCATGATATGGATCTTTAATGAACTTGGATAGACGTTCTAAGTTTTAAATTAAAAAAATATTGATGAAATATTGATGAAAATTCAAATCGTTATTTCATAATATCTTTGAACTCTATGGATACTATCTTCAAGAACATCTCAATTATATAAAACAAAATATGGGAGAAATATTACTTTAAAACAAATTGAAAGGAAATTGTAAAAATTCAGAAGTATTGCTATTTTTCAAATTTGAACCAATCCCGATCGAAATTATAAAAGATGTCGTCATAGAGAACATTGTAATCAGAAAACTACATCGTGTACATTCTCTTGATGTAAACTGGTTTACAAATTAAATTGATTTGTTAGAGAAACTAATTTCTTGACGAAAGCGCATACAATTATCAACAATATGATTATTTTAGTAATTTCTATCACTTCTGTTCGGGATCAGTACTTTTTTCTCTCGTTTGCGCTCCGTCGGTCGGTCCGTCCGTCTGTATATCTGTCCGTCAGTCATGCAAATCAGTTTTCCACACTTTTTTCTCTGTTCTTCCAGATAATCATTTGTTATTTGGTACATTGCTTTATCATAAAAAGTTACAGATCAAATTGGAATTTGGTTTTGATCCTCTGATTGTTCACTAAGTTATGGCCCTTGGACTTTGCAATTGCATGGCTTATCAGTTTTTGGTACTTGTTTTTAACGTGCTTGCAGATACTCATTTGATATTTGATACATTGCTTTGCCATAACAAGATACAGATCAAGTTTGAATTTGGTTTTGGTCCGATGATTTTTCACTAAGTCATGACTCATGGCCCTTGGAATTAAAATCGTTGCATGAACTATCAGTTTTCCGCACTTTTTCTCTGTTTTTATCATATCCTACACAATGAACTTGGAATATTGTGGTCCAGTAATATTTGTGACCGGTAGGGGACTATCTGTTGCCATACAATGCTCTCAGAATGCATGTTTTCTAATTGACATGTTTTTCAAACATTTTGTCAATGTTCTTGGATTCTTCTGTATGGGAATCCCGTGGGTTTCCGGGTTAGAATAGGTCCTCAGTACCACCTTGCTTGTCGTAAGAGGCGACTAAATGGGGTGGTCCTTCGGATGAGACCGCAAAAACCGAGGTCCCGTGTCACAGCAGGTGTGGCACGATAAAAAATCCCTCCCTGCTCAAAGGCCATAAATGCCGAGCATAGGCCGAAATTTTGCAGCCCTTCACCGGCAGGGGTGATGTCTCCATATGAGTGAAATATTCTTGAGAGGGACATTAAATAATATTCAATCAATCAATCAGTCAATCCTCTGTATGAGACTTAGACATGTTCCATTAGATATTCATATAATGCAACAATTAAAGTGACATTTGGACTCTAGAATCCCTTATTTGCAAACAAAAGAGCTTTTGTATCATTCCAGAAAATTGACCAGTCATCCCAAAAATACTTTGTTAAACACCACTCCGATTCCATGTACAAGTACCCTGAAGTTGAAATAAAAAATATACTGGAGTTCCTCATTGACAATATCTTCATAGTCTTTGATGATCAGTTCTTCCAACAGTCTGTTGGAATTCCCATGGGCAAGATTTGTAATCCTTTGTTAGCTGACCTGTTTTTATATTTGATGACACAGAATGTTTTCAAACGCTTCGATATGAAAAGAAAAATATTCTTGCGGTTGCCTTCAACTCGACATTTAGATATATCGACGAGGTTTCATCTGTTAACGATATTCATTTCCATTCATATGTCCATTCGATATATCCCAGTGAACTCTAACTAAAAGACACCACAGTGTCCTCCACATCTGCTTTGTACTTTTATATTATATTGCAGATACATTGTACAGTAAAACTCGAATATAGCGAACACGGATATAGCGAAATTACGGCTATAGCGAAGTGAAATCGATTTCCCCGACAAATTCTTTATATATTCTATATGAAAAATTGCGTCTATAATGAACACGGATATAGCGAATTTACGGATATAACGAAGTAAATTCCTATTCCCCTTGAATTAAAAATGAACGGATAAATCAAGTTTTATAACGAATTTGTTTTTTATTTGTTTTTTCCCCTTCATTTTAAACTCCTTGTGATTTTTTAAAATTCCTTTCCATTGCCATAAAGATCCACACTTATTACAAAATTTCTGTTTGTATTTTTTCAAAAGAGGTTGTTAACGCAAAACAATAACTACACATAAGTGAAGATATTGTTTACTATTCTTGTTAATTAAATTTGAAGTTTAATTGCATTTATTTCATCGTACACTCCTTTATTTGTGTAAAGCAGCAAGTAAATGACAACTGTAATAGACTGTTTTGCATGTATTACACATAATTTTGTTGACATTTTTCTTTCGACATGTTCTTGCGTGACTTAATAATTCAAGATAAATTATCATGTATAAATCAGTGTGTACATTTCTTGTATAAAATATTTCTCGAAAATATACAGTCTTACATTCTCTTAGAGACTATACAAAAGCAAATATATCGATTGTTGCAGTGATACAACTGATATACATGTAGAATTCGTTATATTTGAATTATGAATTCGCTATAAACGTATAGCGAATTACGCTTATAGCGAATTTTTATAGAGTGTCCGTAGAAATTCGCTATATCAGAGTTTTACTGTATATATAAACGATAAACTAACAACTCAACTTTGTGACAAGTGGGATGATTTCAGCTTCTCCATCGCCAACTTCTTATTTTTATGTAGCAATATTCCATTATCACCTGCATATGGTGTTTATATCTCTCAACTGATTCGATACGCAAGAGCGTATTCTGCGTATGATCTGTTTTTAAATCGAGGCAGGCTACTTACAAATAAGTTGATAAGATAAATTGCTGGATCCAGTAAGTGCTCTACCAAGCCCCTATCTTTGCTCCTCACGAAAATGTTAACAGCTGTGAAGGAGAAACTTCAAACTTACTGTGCGACTACATATGCCAGAAGTGGTGTTAATCAAATGTGGATTCTAAAAAATTCTAAAGAACTTTTAGTAAACTTGAAATCACAGAATTTTTCCCAAATCAATAGCATTAAAACCTATGACTTTTCAACACTATACACGACCATTCCTCACGATAAATTAAAGACTAGACTTTTTGACATCATAGACAGTTGCTTCTTCAACAAAAACGGAAAACGGAAATATTCATATCTAGTGATCAGTCATTCAAAAACTTACTTTGTTAAACACCACTCTGATTCCACGCACAAGTACTCTGAAGTTGAAATAAAAAATATGCTAGAGTTCCTCATTGACAATATCTTCGTGGTCTTTGGTGATCAGGTCTTCCAACAGTCTGTTGGAATTCCCATGGGCACGAATTGTGCTCCTTTGGTTGCTGACCTGTTTTTATATTCATATGAAGCAGAATTTATTCAAAAACGTCTACGTGAGAAGAAAAAATCTCTCTCTGTGACCTTCAATTCGACTTTTAGATATATCGATGACGTTTTGTCTATTAACAATGATAGCTTTCATTCATATGTCGATTTGATATATCCCTGTGAGCTCGAAATAAAGGACACCACAGAGTCGTCCACTTCTACTTCATACTTAGATATTTTATTGAAAGTAGACATTAACGGCAAACTGACAACTCAACTGTATGACAAACGGGATGATTTCAGCTTCTCCATCGTCAACTTCCCACATTTATGTAGCAATATTCCATTATCACCTGCATATGGTGTTTATATATCTCAACTGATTCGATATGCAAGAGCTTGTTCTGCGTATAGTCAGTTTTTAAATCGAAGTAAGCTACTGACAAACAAGTTGAGGGTACAGGGATTTCAACAGTCTCGATTGAAGTCAGCATTTCGCAAATTCCATGGTCGTTATAACGATCTAGTTCGTCAATACAACCTCGCATTGGGTCAAATGCTGTCTGACATGTTTCATACCGATTGTTAAGCCGTTCTTGGCACACTGATTTGACTGTGGATAACTCCGTTTACCTGATCAGGATATGGGGCTCACGGCGGGTGTGACCGGTCAACAGGGGATGCTTACTCCTCCTAGGCACCTGATCCCACCTCTGGTGTGTCCAGGGGTCCGTGTTTCCCCAACTATCTATTTTGTATTGCTTGTAGGAGTTATGAGATTGATCACTATTCGTTATCTTCACCTTGCATTAAACTGGTGCATCCAAATTGGTACCGTATAAGTTTTACATTAAAGGGGGTTGAACCGTCTCCTTTAAAGCTTTATGGAAATTCTATGGTCGTTATAACAATCTGATTTGCCAATACAACGACTCATTGAGTCAGATTTTCTCTGACGTGTTTCGTACCAATTGTTATGCCGTTCTTGGTACACTGATTCTGACTACGGATTACTCCGTTTACCTGATATATAGGGATTACGGCGGGTGTGTCGTGTCGACAGGGGATGCTTACTCCTCCTAGGCACCTGCTACCACCTCTGGCGTATCAAGAGATCTGTGTTTGCCCAACTCTTAATTTTGTATTCCTGATACGAGTTATGAGATTGGTCACTATTCGTTATGCTAACTTTTTCATAAAACAATAAATAGCTTGTATTACAATTTCGATGGTGAAACCATCATCCATACGAAGTACTTAAATGATTCATTGGATAAAATGTTAGTGTACTGAGTCACTTTAAGCTCTCTCTGATAAAGTCAGTTGTCAGTTTGCGAAATCGGCACTAGGTGTCAATTTGCGAGAAAGTAAGATATCAACTACTCATATATAATGACGTAAAGGAAGTTTCATTAATTGGTAGTAGCAGGAGGAGAATTTCCAACTCCATTTTCTTGAATACTTATTCATCAAAGCAATTAGTGATAATAGGAAGAGTGCATATGTAGACGTATTGAGTAACATATTTGGTTATATTGACTTTGTGAAACAACATCATCCGGTAGATTTAATTTCCTTCTGTTCAGAGCGCTTGCTTCACAACCGGGTTCACGGGATCTATTCTTGAATCTGGCGCTGCGTCAAACTCATAACGTTTAGCATATGTAGCGACTACTTCTCGGCCTAGCACCCGGAATAAAAGGTGAAAAATTCGCGGGTTTTCAAACATAATCTTGAAAACTGAGATAAAAAATGGTCACTGGTATGGCTGCAAGACCTATGCATAGGAAAAGAAACCCCGGCACACCACATACATAAGTGAAAATTCTTGGAATAAGACGGAAACACATATGCAAACAAAATTTATCTGGTAAGTCTCATACCTTAACAAAGAACAAGCATATCTCTGAACTGATTTATACACAAGAACTTGTTCTGTGTATGATCGGTTTTGAAATAGAGGCAGGCTACTGCTTTCAACAGTCTCGTCTGAAGTTCGCAAATTCTATGGATCGTTATAACCTTCTAGTTTGCTAATACAACCTGTCATTGGGTCAAATACTGTTTGACGTATTTCATACCGATTACTAGGCCGTTCTTTACACACTGATTATAACTACGAATTACTCGATTTACTTGATCAAGATATTGGGCTCACGGCGGGTGTGACCGGTCGACAGGGGATGCTTACTCCTCTTAGGTACCTGACATGTCCACCATTCCGTGCTCTTAATTTTGTTTTCCTTATAGGAGTTTTGAAATCTTAACACCTTGTTACTGTGTTATAATGGATACTATTATTTATTAATATTTACTGTGTTATATTGAATACTATTATTTATTAACATTTACTGTGTTATAATGAATACTATTATTTATTAACATTTACTTTGTTACAATGAATACTATTATTTATTAACATTTACTGTGTTATATTGAATACTATTATTTATTAACATTTACTGTGTTATAATGAATACTATTATTTATTAACATTTACTTTGTTACAATGAATACTATTATTTATTAACATTTACTGTGTTATATTGAATACTATTATTTATTAACATTTACTGTGTTATAATGAATACTATTATTTATTAACATTTACTTTGTTACAATGAATACTATTATTTATTAACATTTACTGTGTTATATTGAATACTATTATTTATTAACATTTGCTGTGTTATAATGGATACTATTATTTATTAACATTTGCTGTGTTATATTGAATACTATTATTTATTAACATTTACTGTGTTATATTGAATACTATTATTTATTAACATTTGCTGTGTTATATTGAATACTATTATTTATTAACATTTGCTGTGTTACATTGAATACTATTATTTATTAACATTTGCTGTGTTATAATCAAGGTTATATTTTATCAACATCTACTTTGTTATATTGAATCCTATTATTTATCAAGATTTACTACTTTTATGAATATTTACTGTGTTATAATGGCTACTTTTTATGAACATCTACTGTGTTATGATGATGATTTTTTAATGAACATTTACTGTGTTATAATGATGACTTTTTTATTATCACTTACTTTGTTACCATGGATGCTATTATTTATTAACATTTACTGTGTTAAAATGAAGACTATTATTTATTAGCATTTACTTTGTTACAATGAATACTATTATTTATTAACATTTACTTTGATATAAAGGAAAACTATTATCTATTAACATTGACTTTGTTATAATGAATACTATTATTTATTAACATTTACTTTGTTACAATGAATACTATTCTCTATTAATATTTACTGTGTTACAATGAATATTATTATTTATTAACATTTACTGTGTTATAATGAATACTATTATGTATTAACATTTACTTTGTTACAATGAATACTATTATTTATTAACATTTACTTTGTTACAATGAATACTATTATTTATTAACGTTTACTGTGTTATAATGAATACTATTATTTATTAACGTTTACTGTGTCATAATGAATACTATTATTTATTAACATTTACTTTGTTACAATGAATACTATTATTTATTAACATTTACTGTGTTATAATGAATACTATTATTTATTAACATTTACTTTGTTACAATGAATACTATTATTTATTAACATTTACTTTGTTACAATGAATACTATTATTTATTAACATTTACTGTGTTATAATGAATACTATTATTTATTAACATTTACTTTGTTACAATGAATACTATTATTTATTAACATTTACTGTGTTATAATGAATACTATTATTTATTAACGTTTACTGTGTCATAATGAATACTATTATTTATTAACATTTACTTTGTTACAATGAATACTATTATTTATTAACATTTACTGTGTTATAATGAATACTATTATTTATTAACATTTACTTTGTTACAATGAATACTATTATTTATTAACATTTACTTTGTTACAATGAATACTATTATTTATTAACATTTACTTTGTTACAATGAATACTATTATTTATTAACATTTACTTTGTTACAATGAATACTATTTTCTATTAATATTTACTGTGTTATAATGAATACTATTATTTATTAACATTTACTTTGTTACAATGAATAGTATTATTTATTAACATTTACTTTGTTATAATGAATACTATTATTTATTAACGTTTATTTTGTTAAAATGAATACTATACATTTATTGCATGATAGTGAGGGAGATATCAAGATTTATTCACCCAAGAAAAATCATATTTCCCGAGGACAACACACGAGGGGAATATGATTTTTCTTGGGTGAATAAATCTTCATATCTCCCGAACATTCATGCAATAAATTGGTTATTATACCAAAACAAAGCAAGACCATAAAATTGTATTTGAGATTGGAGTTTACTCATCTATACATCGTACATGTATGTAGCTGAGATCGCCCTAACAGTAACATTGCGCCGTCAACGTATAGATAGAAGTTACAAACAGCGAAACACAGTGATATGATAACCAGTTTTTGTATTTTCATTCTCCTTGAATGCTGATTTACTTGCATGTTTTTATATCAACCAAAATCAGTCGATTTTAAAACTGCATATCAGAGACCCATATATTGTGTGCCTTACGAACTTTGAAAGTAGAATGGCTCGGACTTATTGTGACGTCATAATACACTTCGTTTACTATGACGTTAAATTTATGGAAAATGCACGAAGCTGCCCAAGGGGAAATATGATAGGGAGATATGATGTTTGAGAGGGAGATATGAAGTTTTGTCTTGCATAGCACGTGACTGTCTAGACCAATCAGATTAGGTGTTGCATATAATTCTCATACTGAGGTATAATATTATTTATTAACATTTACTTTGATATAATGAATACTATTATTTATTAAAATTTACTGTGTTATAATGAATACCATTATTTATTAACATTTACCGTGTTATAATGGATACTATTATTTATTAACGTTTACTGTGTTACCATGGATACTATTATTTTTAACATTTACTTTGTTACAATGAATACTATTATTTATTAATGATTACTGTTTTACCACGGATACTATTATTTATTAATATTTACTGTGTTACCATGGATACTATTATTTATTAATATTTACTGTGTTACCATGGATACTATTATTTTTAACATTTATTTTGTTACAATAAATGCTATTATTTATCAACATTGACTTTGTTATAATGAATACTATTATTTATTAACATTTTCTTTGTTACCATGGATACTATTATTTTTAATATTTACTTTGTTACACACACAGACCCGTTTCCTGATTTAACAAAGGACCAGCGTGTCGTTCTCTACACCTTGTTATTGTGTGTTGATGATCACCATGATGTTGTTGTGGGTGATGACGTCACTATGGGTGACATTGATGTCAGGAGGACACTGAATGAGTTGGAGGAAAAAGGACTGGTGACACGTGACGGTGACAGTGAACGTTTCCACATTCGGCGAGATACAGAGATAATGAAATCTTACAGAGAAAATTGTCTGCTGAGTGACATAGACAAAGACTTCTACATCCAGGTTGCTTCAAACGGATCCCTGAAAATATATAGAGACGAGTACCTATGGAGAGGAGTGCCTATAACGTTGATGAGGCTGGTTATGGAGGGACGAGGACAGTGCGTAAAGCATTTTATAGGTACATGTTTACTCATTAGTTAGTTATTTATAACGTATAAATTTATTGGTACACGATTAAGTCTTAATGCTACTCATAGTCATAACGATTCTAATGAATAGACGTACATAATTACTATCGTGAATCGTAGTATTTATATTTGCCTTCAAAATGATACGCACAATGAGAACGAATGAAGAAGCAATGCTGCAAATATGAAAAATATACTTACATAAGATATCATCCAGTGAATTTGTATAAGCGTCGTTTGTTGTTCAATATAATTTAATATATAAATATAAAAAAAAATACACATTGCGCATGAAAAGTAAAGATTATTGTAACTGTAAGAGATTGACCTTTGAACTTACCAATTCAGAAAATATACTAAGACAACTTTTACTGCAAATATACAATAAAGTATACACGTTGCAATTAAGTCATACACAAAAATATTGTTGTAAAGCAATACCTAAGTAAATATGATTCTTACGTACCGGAAGATGCATCTGATAGAAGCTGGATAGATCTTCAAAGTAAAAATGTACACTGCTCTGTTTTTACACAGTTTGAACGGTAACTTAGTTAAAGGTGAATCATGACTATTGGGTAATACGTAATAGCAAATGAAATTTTAGCGTTACAAAAATATCAACTGAATCCGATGAGCAGTAGAAGTCCTACTCTATCCGACAAAAACAAAATATTTACTCAAAAACATAATCAAACGAAAAATGAATAAATACATCAAGAAATAAATAAGAATAGATCTGTACTACCACATAACGAAAAGTAATCAATCTCATAGAAGAAATCTCATACAAGAATACAATCTAAAAAGTTGGGCAAACAGAGAACCCTGGGTATACCAGGGGTGGGGGTCAGACGCCTGGGAAGAGTAAGCATCCCCTGTCGAACGGTCACACCCGCCGTGAGCCTTATATCTCGATCAGGCAAACAGAGCAATCTGTAATTAAAATCAGTGTTCCAAGAACGGCCAAACAATTGGTATGAAACAAGTCGGACAGCCTTTGACCCAATGATACATGTAAATAGTATAGGCAAACTATATGATTATGCACGTAACGGCCAAAGATTTTGCAAAATGCTGATTTTAACGAAACTGTTGAAACCCCTGTAACATCAACTTGTTTATCAGCAGCCTGCCTTGATTTGAATAGTGATCATATGCAGAACATTCTCTTGAGTATGCAATCAGTTGAGAGAGACATTAGCAAGTGATAATGGTAAATATGGGAAGTTAACGAAGGAGAAGTTGGAATCATTCCGTTTGTCAAAATGTCGAGTTTAAGGATACAGTGAGAGATTGTTTCATTTAGAACAGGTCAGCTAACAAAGGAGTACAATTCGTACCCATGGGAATTCCAACCGACTGTAAAAGAGCTGATCACCAAATACTACGAAAACATTGTTAATGAGGAACTCCAGTATATATATTTTTTTAAATTTCAACTTCAGAGCACTTACACGTGGAATCAGATTGGTGTTTAAGGGAGTTATTTTAAGTGACTGATCTCTGGATAGGAATATTTCCCGTTTCCCATTTTTTTTTAAGAAGGAACTGCTTATGGTGTCAAAAGGCTAGGCCTTTCTATTCAATGATATAAAATAAATATTTGTGATTTACCAAACACACAATAACTCTACACAACTCCGTTTTAGCTTACCTGAGCTGAAAGCTCAAGTGAGATTTTCTGATCGCCTGTTCTCCGTCGTCTGTCTGTCCGTCCGTCTGTCTGTCTTTTTACATTTTCGACTTCTTCTCTAGAATCCCAGGGCCAATTTCAACGGAACTTGATAAAAAGGATCTTTGAGTGAAGGGCTTTTACATTTGTTCAAATGAAAAGCCATGACACCTTTAAAGGGGAGATGATCACAAAAATGCAAAAAGGGTGGGGACATTTGAAAATCTTCTTCTCAAGAACCACTGGGTCAAATTAGCTGAATTCTACATGAAAACTCCCTGGTATAGTGCAGATTCATTTTATTAAAACCTGACCCCTGGGTGTGGGTCAGGACCACAATAGGGGATCAAAGTTTTACATACAAATATAAATGTAAAATCTTTAAAAGTCTTCTTGGGAGCCACTGGGTCAGGAAAGTACAAATTTACATGATAGCTTCCTGGTATACAACTCTGTAGGGTAAATCTTTTTAAAAAATTCTTCCACATAACCACTGGATCAGATACATGTAAGTTTATATTTACATGAAAGCTTCCTGACATAGTGCTTATTCAAGTTTCTTAAAATCATGGCCCCCAGGGGTAGGGTTGGCGCACAATAGGGGATCAAAGTTTTCATACGAATATTTAGGAGAAATCATTAGAAATCTTCTGAAGAATCAACTGGCCAGAAAAGTTTACATTTAGATAAAAGTTCTCTGACATAGTTCAGATCCAAGTTTGTTATAATCATATCCCCTGGGGCAGGGTTGGGGCAACAATGGGGTATCAAAGTATTACATGCAAATATATAGGGGAAATCTTTAAATATGGGCCAAGGTGACTCAGGTGAATGATGTGGCCCATGGACCTCTTATTTTGTTATAGTATATACCATTTGAAAACTATTTTATTCGATATTGCAGTGAGAATTGTACGATACGTCTATGTTAGCATATAAATATAACGAATAAATGAACTTTGAAAAATAGTTTTGTCTACGCAAGACTGAGCTCAGTGTTGTTGAAATCAAGGTAATTACCTGGGAATTATGGAGGGAAGTCTGTCAAAATAACCCTAGGAAGTTATGAATATACCATCCAGTTGCTATAAAGGTCGGACCTTTAATTTCCGGATTTCGCTCGACTTTCGGTCGTTTTGATGATGTTTTTGGAACTTTCAAGTAATTTAAATTCACTTGTGTTTCAGAATGTGCTCTATATATGATAAAATGATCGTATAAAGATGGAACTTTTCATCAACATTATGTCTAGTAACTTACTATATGTTGTTGTCTTTATGTTACATAGGTGGTCACAAAATGTTCCATCAGACCTTTGTAGGTGAGGGTTTCCGGGATTTTGTACAAGAATGGTGTAGGGTGAAGAACCTAGACCCTATAGCGTGGGCAGATGGAATTTCATACGGGGAAGCTTTACGATTTGTATCAGCATACACAATCCAAGAAGATCTTATGACAGGTCAGTGGTAAATGATCGGATTTTTCAGTATCACAACGTCAACTTTAATAGTCAATTAGTGAATTTATGGACAATTAAATCAAAATGACACTGGTTAATTCTTATATCTTACTTATACTCTATATATGTATATATATCAAAATCTGTTTGCGGTCTCACTTTTATATTCATATATACTGTGTACGTATATTAGGATTTGCAGAATTGGTATCCGACAACAAAAAATGGAGCATACTAGTTTCCATTTTGATGTCCAAGAACTATATCATTAGTGTAAATGCCTTATGGGAGGAGAGACTGGGGGAAATTCAAGGAACATTTTCTTCGTTGAGGGATTCCAACCATGATATGAGCACAACCGAAGCCAATGACTTGATTAAAGATCTAGTGCACGGCGACAAACTATTGATAATGAATGGAGATGGTAGTAGCGGGACTGTGGGGTTTGCATCGGATGATGTCCGCCATCAGGTGATGGGTTACTTTGTTCTAGATTGTCTGAATACTGACGAGGACTATGAAAACTACATCAATCTGTCGTCTGTAGATTCATTGATGGAGTATGTCCGTATATCGGAGTACGAATATGAAGATGAGCGATGCCTGCACGTACCATGGGGTATGGAGGAGTTGTTTATTAGGAGACTGGGCATTGACGCCATACAACTGATCATGGTGGAATATACACGTGACTTGGATGCTGATGAAACAATCGAAAGAATAAGAGTAACAGTGTCTAGAATTTGTAAGTTTACCTTCATTTTTGCTTCAATTAGATTCTAAATGTTTATCATTATTATGTATCCCCTCTTTCAGGGGGAGACATATTGTATTTGTACTTTCCGTCCGTCCGTTTGTCTATCCGTCCATCTGTCACAAAATCCTGGGAACGCTTCTCCTCCTATATGGCTTATCGAATAGACTTGAAACCTTGTACAATGCTTCATTTCCATTTGTAAATGTGCATAATGTCGGGACTAGAGGACCCAATTATTTTTCTAAAAGTTATAGGGGGATCTAAGAGGGATGGAGGGTGTATAAATACCTTGTGAACGCTTCTCCTGCTATATGGTTTATCCGATATACTTGAAATTTTGTACAATACTTTAATGCCACTTGCAAATGTGCATATTGTAGGGACAGGAGGATCCAATTGTTTTCCTTATAGTTATAGTGGATCTGAAGGTTGGAGGGTGTAAAGTAGTGTGTGAACATTTCTCCTGTGTGGCTTATGGAAGTTCATAATGTCTTTGTTCCTGCTCATGCTTTCACCTCCATAACACGCAGTACAGGGGAGTTTTCATTTGGAGCACTTCCAATTTGGGGAGCTGGGGAGACATTTGTTTTTCATAAATCAATCTCTAGTTAATAATCCATTGGACGCCACATCTTATTATGCTGTTAATTTTATCTATTTAATTGACATACATATTGCTGATGCAAAAAAAAAAAATCATTTTCATATTCGTTCTGATTTATGGACTAGCATTACTTAAATATTTTTTAAAACGAAATTATATTGAAAATTTTAAATTCCCATATGGACCTTCCATATGTCAGGGTACGTCTAAAACTCAAAAGCCTATCAAATACGGTTTAAGATAAAGGGAAAGTGAAACAGCATGACCTCTTAGAATATAATCAAGTAGAAAATAGAAGCAATAGATACATATGAACAAGGATATTCTTTTTGGATACCGAATACTAAACTATATTATACGATACCCAGGACATGGTAAAGTAATTAAAGTACCGATCAAAGTTGAAGTTTACAATCAGTGAATAATGTCATAACTCCAATAAGCAATACAAAATAGGGATTTGGGAAATCACAGAACCCTGGGTATACCAAAGGGTGGGATTGGGTGCCTAGGAAGAGTAAACATCCCCTGTCGATTCATAAAGAGATGAATGACATTTGAGGTCCAGGTATGAAACCCAACAAGGAAAATATTCACTGCATGATTATATTTGAATTACCTTTAGACTGGTAATCAATGACAGTCTCCCCTAGGACGGATCTGTCTTTACCCACAAAGTTCAATACACATCCCTGGTGTATTATTTGGAAAATGATATTTTTCTTCATTAAATGTCTGGAATGGTAAAAATAATTGGTGATGAGCATATGATTTTTTTTTTTACGCCCGTCGAAGTGATCTTTCCTTGTTCATGTTGACTGTAGCATGAGTGATCTTTCCTTGTTCATGTTGACTGATCGAGCAATCAATTTTGATAATGGATTATATTCATTTATTGTGTTTAATTTGAGAAAGACAGAGATGACAAACTAACAACTCAACTCTAAGACATCTTAATCTCTGGTCGGCAGGTCGTGAGTTCGAGCCCAACTCCGGCCATTCCATTATCAAACCTACGCCATAAAATATAGATAGGGATTGCTTCCTCACCAAACGGATATCATTTGACGCAAATAACTTTTTATATTTGCAAATATGATCATTGTAGTGACCAAAAAAATTACAAAATGTTGACTTTAAATGAGAGTGGTAAAACCCATGTAATATATCAAATGGAATAGGTATTTAGTACAAATCTAAGAATGTTTACATTAACTGAATCTTTTCTCTTATATTTCTATTAAAATTGACATTGCTTTCATCTGCGATAATGAATGTATGTTTGATGCAAACTAGTTCGCTCCGACCTTTTTAGCACCACCTGTCTGCGTAATCATTACCAAATATGGAGCGTCAACAAGGTCAAAATGTGTATTGACTGTTCCGTTTAAAGACCCAACTTTATGTTAACACCCCCAAATTGTTAGCCGTCTGTCAATCAAACATTTATATATCAGGTGGAGTGACATCTGCAGCTAGAGCTACCCCTAGATATGTGTTTTGATAACAACAACAGCCAGTACCTACAGACATTCTTTAGATCTTGAGGAAGCCCTGTATTCTAGAGTTTTGATAGCATTAACCTGTCCACAACTACTATTTTTTTTTTTGTAATTCAATTGTTTTTAAAAAGACTCCTGAACAACGCAATTTTAATATAATTGTAATTTCCCCCTCTATATACATGTATTATAAATTAAACAATCAGAAATCAAACAATAATTTGCCCATTAATTTCTAAAACTTGTAACTTATTTAAATAATGTATACTATCAATTTATGATACCTCTATATTTATAAAAGAAATTATTCATTGAGCCAATGACTGAGAGTAAAGGAGAGAAAGAGTGGGTGGTGTAGACTCTATGTCATCTAGCCATAGGGATACAACCATTATACAAACACTATGACTACAGGAAGACTGCATATGACCCTGAAACCCTTCCTGTGTACATAAAAAGTATACACAACACCCTGATCTCTTGGCCAGATAAATTCCAGGTAAATAACAATGACCATAGATGAGCTCCGCCCATATCCAGTGATCCGTGAAGAAACCGTACGGTATTATTTTTGGTTCTTTAACGTAACGAATAGGTCAACCATATTACATTTTAGCACTTAAATCTAGTTTTATTTTAGAATAATGCACAAAAATATAAACAATAAAATGTATTTCTTTGTTGCTTCATCGGGCGATGAAGGTAGAATCATTGCAGAAAAAACTTACATAACCCGCTTACGTGGGTTATGCATTTCTTCTAAAATGCTAGCTACCTTCATCACCTGATGAAACAACAAAGAAAGCATTTTATTGTGTAAATAAAACTACAATAATGCTGAATCCTTCCGCGTTATTTATGTTTCGATGAAAGGTTGATAAGACTGATTTTATAGAAGAAATGACAAGTAGGGTGTGTCCTTCAATAACATAGGAAATCATCAAAGGGCAAGTCTTTTAAGCAAATCCCACATTAAAATGATTCTAGTTAACGGAAGACCACACTGAAAACAGATTTCATCCGGGACAAGGTCATACCACCAGAGTACATGTTCACCTATTTAGCAAGGCTAACATTTAAAGTAAATGACTGGGAAAATCTCACTTTAAGACAACTATCGTGAATAAAGGACTACACTAAAAATAGGCTTCATCTGGGACAAGATTAGACCATTAGAAGTAGGACTCGGGAGTACATATATTCACCTATTTTGTGTGCAACTCACTGAAGCTAGGGTTTTGTTGGGAATTCTAATCAATACATGTCTTGTCTCTATGCAAAGGTTAAACTTGTAATAAAAATCAATTCAATTGTCTATCACTTGTGAGCTGTTTTCAGTGCTTTAAATCCAAGAAGGTGAAAGTGATAGAAAAGAAGAGGACTGAATAGTGTGACTTGGTTCATGCTTCTTATGTATATTTCCTTTTGAAGAAACTCCGTGTTTGTTGTTATGTTAAGCGGTTTGTTTACAGGTACTCTTGATCTCTTGTACTGTATCATATTTGAACTATTCCGACCAGTAATGCCAGTGACCGTGCATATTTTTTTTCTATTTGAGATATAACACATTTTTCCTGCATTTCGTTACAGTGGGTGTCCCACCTTCTGTATTCAACATACACCATGATACAAAGAGGCAATTGTGCAATTTTGTAAAGACAGTAATACAGGACAAAGATGTCTCAAATACATTGATTTATAACAGTCTTATTGGATCGTTCATGATCGATGAAGATTCACAGGTATCAAAAGGTAATTTCAATTTCAAAAAAATTAACATTCCATTATATCTCCTGGATGAACATATGCAAAGTGAAGATAACGAACAGTGATCAATCACATATGAAGTTTTTAGCTCACCTGAGCTGAAAGCTCAAGTGAGCTTTTCTGATCGCCTGTTGTCCTTCGTCTGTCTGTCTGTCCGTTTGTAAACTTTTTACAATTTCGACTTCTTCTCCAGAACCACTTGATCAATTTCAACGAAACTTAGCCAAAAGCACCCTTTGGTGAAGGGCTTTCAAGTTTGTTAATATGAACGGCCATATCCCTTTCTGATCAAGGTGTATCCGTTGTCTGTCAGAATACACTTTTCATATTTTCGACTTCTTCTCAAGAACCGCTGGGTCAATTTCAACCAAACATGCCACAATGCACCCTTGGGTGATGGGCTTTCAAGTTTGGTCAAGTGAAGGGCCATGTCTCTTTCAAAGGGGAGATAATAACAAAAATGCAAAAATAGGGTGGAATCATTTAAAAATATTCATCTCAAGAACCAATGGACCAGAAAAGCTGAGATTTACATGAAAGCTTTCTGACATAGTTCAGATTCAGGTTTGTTCAAATCATGGCTTCGGGGGGGGGGGGTGTATTGTTGGATGGAGCCACAATAGGGGATCAAAGTTTTACATACAATACTATACGACTTTTAAAAAAAAATCTTCTCAAGAACCACTGAGCCAGAAAAGCTGATATTTACATGAAAGCTTCCTAACATACAGGTAGTACAGATTTAAATTGTTCAAATTATGGTCCCGGGGGTCGGGTGGGGCCACAGTTGGGGATCAAAGTTTTGCATACAAATATATAGGGGAAATCTTTAAAAATATTCTGCTCAAGAACCAATGAGCCAGAAGAGCTGAGATTTACATGAAAGCTTTCTGACACAGTGCTGATTCAAGTTTGTTCAAATCTTGTCACCCGGGGTTAGGTTGGGACCACAATAGGGGATCAAAATTTTACATAGAAATATATAGGAAAAATCTTCTTCTCAAGAACCAATGATCTGGAAGAGCTGAGATTTTTATGAAAGCTTCTTGACATACTTGTAGTGCAGATTTAAGTTTGTTCAAAGTATGGACCACAGGGGTAGGTTGGGGTCACAATAGGGGATGAAAGTTTTACATACAAATATATAGGAAAAATCTTCAAAAATCGTCTTCTCAAGAACCATTGGACAAAAGACGTTGACATTTACATGAATGCTTTCCGACAGAGTAAAGATTCAGGTTTGTAGAAATCATGCCCCAGGGGTAGGTTTGGGCCACAATAGGGACTAAGGTTTTACATGCAAATACATGTGGAAAGTCTTCAGATATGGACCAAGGTGACTCAGGTGAGCGATGTGGCCCATGAGCCTCTTGTTTATGTAATCAAAAGCAGTTCGTTGCAATGAAATGTTTGTGTTGTTTCTACATTTCATTGTATAAGACATTCGTTGATCATCGGGATTCCTGGATGAATATGAAAGGTGAAGATAACGAATAGTGATCAATCTTATAACTCAATCTCATAGCTCCTATAAGCATTACAAAATAGAGAGTTGGGCAACTACGGACCCCTAGCCACACCAGACGTGGGACCGGGTGCCCAGGGGGAGTAAGCATCCCCGTCGACCCGGCGGCCACACCCGCCGTAAGCCCCATATATCGACCAGGTAAACGAAAGTGTCGGTAGTCAAAATCAGTATATGTTTCTCTATAATTAAGAGCAGCATAAAGCAAAAAACGTTTATCCCTATATTTCAATATCTAACTCATTGTAGGTTCAGTGAACTTACCATAATATCTTATTAAAGTTGCATCAAAATGTATTCGGTACATCTTGGTTTGTAGTCAAATTCAATTAAGTTTGGTAATTGATAAATTTTAGTCATTATTTGTGAAAAGCGTTTTTATGAAGCAAGATGCTTATATAATGATAGTTTTGCTCAAGCTTGTTTATTGCTAGGAACTGCTGCTCATGTGAGCGATGTGGCCCATGAGCCTCTTGTCTTAAAATTCTGCACCATCAATTACTTATAAGCTAAGTTAAATGTTTGTGACAAGAGTTTATAAAGCCTTTTATAAAAACCTTCTGGATTGACACAGGTGTTAGTGAGTAGGACATCTATGGGTAGAGAAAGGAATGAACACACAGGGTTTATGCCCCTTTCGTTGCAAAGCGTCTTTAATGCATATTTACACATAATACAGTGTATATGTATACTTGCGACTTCTTCTTGTCTTGAAAATTTTACAGAATAGAAGTATCTATCCAGTTAACAATAGCGTTAGATGTAATAAGGACTAATCAGAGTCATTATACATGTTTTTAAAAAATATTAGAAAACATCCAGCTGAAATTTTCTACTAAGGAATCAATATATATTCAATAGAATATTTAAGTATGAAGCGGGTGTTGAAGACTTTAGTGTGTTTTATTTCGAGTTCACTGGGATATATCGATGAAAAGGATTATTGTTGATAGATAAAACGTCTCGGTGTATCTACGTAATTGTCGAGTTGAAGACCACAGACATTATTTCTTCTCATGTAGAAGCGTTTGAGTAAATTCTGCCTCGTAAGAATAGATAAATAGGTCAACTAAAATGTTGAAGTTGGTAGTTGAATATTTTACATGAGCACATATTTGTCATGGTTAGCGTAAATAAAATCATCAATATAAATGAGATTTATTAATTAATATTTTACTTGTATGACAGATATTCTATATTGCAAAGATCAAAAGGGCACAGTAAGCACACCAAGTAATTTCATCCCTTGAGTACAATTTTAAATTTAAATACCATCACATTAATACTACAGATCCACTAGACGTCAACAACATTTCTATGACGAAATTGGGTATCCTCGTGGCTCTCTTGATGTCAGCTGGCTACAAACTGAACTTAAGCAAACAATGGAAAAGTGACGTGAAAGAAACAAGAGAAGCATTTCCAATGTTACAAGACAAGGATGCTAAGGAAGATGATCTTCTTGTTGACGAGTTAATAGAGAAGGACAAAGTACTGGAAGTAGACGAGACAAACAACGTGGTATTTGTATCTGATGATGTCCGTCATACTGTAATGAGCTTCTTTGTCAGGAGTTGTCTCAAAACTGAATGGGACTATGTAAGATACCTCAATCTGTCGTCTGTGGACTCCTTATTGGAGTATGTCCGTACCTGGTGGTATAATGCAGATGAAGAGCGTTGTTTGCACTTACCGGAGAGTATGGAGGAGTTGTTTATCAGGAGACTGGGGGTAGACGCAATACGACACGTCATGGTGGATGAGAAAAATGACAGTGAGGATAAAGACAGGTCCACGGAAATGAGAGAAACAGTTTCTGAAACATGTAAGTTTATTGTGATTCAAAAGTATTTTCATAGAATATTATACTATCTAAAATAATAACTCGATATCTATAAATAGTATCTTTAATATCCATTATATATACATATTCTCTCTCTCTCTCTCTCTCTCTCTCTCTCTCTCTCTCTCTCTCTCTCTCTCTCTCCATATATATATATATATATATATATATATATATATATATATTAGAAGTTGATTCGACACAGTTGTAAATAAATATTGAAAATCAGAATGACACATTCCATGCGCTAGCAGTAAATGATTGTTTTTTATGGAATGTGTCATTCTGATTTTCAATATATATATATATATATATATATATATATATATATATATATATATGAATAAAATAAGTCCTTTGATATTCTAATAAGTCTGTGGTATAGGCTAAATATAGAAAAAAAATCAGTTGAAGATTTCACATTGTGAAATATTCATCTGAATTATATATATATATATATATATATAGATAGATAGATAGATAGATAGATAGATAGATAGATAGATGAACAGGAAATTAGTGAAATCATGTGTGATCCCCTGTATGTGCTTGTTATGAATATATTTAAATGAGCCTTGTTCATTTCTTTAACAGTCTTCATTGGTACCCACTTTTCAACAGTTGTACTACATTGTATGTTCAAACCATTTCTACCAATATTGTTAGTAATACTGATATATATTTCTTTTTTTATGAATAAATTTCACAGTTTCCCTGCTTTTCTTTACAGTGGACGCGGATATCCCACATAGCGTATTTGATGAAGATCACGATACAAGAGTACGTCTGTGCGGTTTTCTTAAGACAGCTGTGGCGGAACAAGATATATCAAATACATGTATTCTAAACAGTCTTATTGGATCGTTTATGATCGAACATAAATCACCCATAGCGAAAGGTAAATTATATTTCAGAAAATTAACATTGCATGTTTCATTGATATGCAAGTTTTACGTAACAGGTTAACAAGTGCACAAACATTGATTAATAATGGAATATATATATGCTTTCCATGAACACCATTTCGGCATACTTAACATCAATAAATGCATAGATATGGACAAAAATCAGTTTGTACTCTACATGTATGGCTATGATTCCAAGTTTCAAAAGATTAAGGGCAGAAAAGATTGCATCTTCATGTTCCGTAAATGTAATGATCACATGTAATTTATTTATCTTCACACTGATATTGCAGATCCGCTACTTTTTAACGTTTCCCCGAAAAAATGGAGCATTCCCGTCGCTATCGTGATGTCCCCTGGATACAAACTGAGCTTAAACATACAATGGAAGAGTCACTTGGAAGAAATAAGAAAGGCATTTCCAATGTTGCAGGGCGATTCTGTGGACGATCATTATCGTATTGGGACTTTGATAAAGGACAAAGTACTGCAATCGGACGTGATAAACAACGTGATGTTCGTATCCGATGACGTCCGCCATCTTGTAATGAGCTTTTTTGTTCGCAACTGTCTGAAAACTGACGATGATTATAAAAACTACCTCAATCTGTCGTCTGTGGACTCGCTGTTGGAGTATGTCCGTACCTGGTGGTATTATCCAAAGAAAAAAGAGCGATGTATGTACTTACCGGAGAGGATGCAGGAGTTGTTTATCAGGAGACTGGGAATAGACGTCATAAAACACGTCATGTTGCAGGAGAAAATTGACAGTGACTGTGCTTATAGATATCTTAAGATCAGAAAAACAGTGTCCAAAATGTGTAAGTGATTCAAAAGTCTTTCCTTAAGAAAAAGTAGCATACTATATATATAACATTTAATCTTGTGAAAAAGATATATTTACCTTGTTATCTGCCCCCTGAGAAAGTAATGTGAGAAGTTAAATAGGTTGAATTGACAAACTATATGAAGTAGTTTCCTCATCCTACGAATGAGTTACAGTTTTTTCACTTTCACATTGATGTATATTTCAAAGGTACATATTTAGCATTCACATCCAATATTCGTTGAGCAGGATGACAGTCATTTCGTAGTTTGACCGCTTTGTTAGCAGGTCACTTTATAGCTTAGTTTTGGGTGTCATTTCTGTTAGAAGGATGCCTACTAAATTGTTATACTTTGGGTGAACAATACGTGGTCAAGGTTATGGTATAACGTTACTTTGAAGAAGTGATACATGTGATAGTGTTCCCATTGTACAATCTTAATGTAGTTTACTTTTTGCACTTCACTGATTTTGTACAGCTGTGATGTTTCTATATGTTTTCATCAGTAAAAATACCTCAGGGAATCCTTGCCTGGGACTATGCTCAGAGATGCAGATACGCAGATTGTTTTAAGAAAGGAACTCGAACAATACACAGAGCTCGCGCAATGATAGTTGGATGCGCAGGGGCTGGGAAATCTACTCTGCTTAAACGTCTACAGAAACGAAGTCTGGATGAACTGCAAAAGGTTCAGTCTACAGTAGGATTAGAAGTACACGAATACATCTTTGAGATTACTCCTGAATCTAATTGTTTAAAAGGTAAAATCAATAGATAAGATGCCGTATACCTAACAACATTGCACTGGTTGTTGCATCATTGAATTAGTTATTAATGAATCGTGACACGTTATGCACAAGTGCAGTCTTCAGGTGAAATATTTCATATACGAGTATGTCTTATGTTACTGTAACAGTATTCTGAACTATCAAGTTGCATTTGTTGGACGATGATCTTGTAATTTTACCTGACGTACTAGGCTTCTTTGTCGGAGTATATAGGAAGTCTGTGTTTTCTGGCGGGGTATCCGCACGGTCTACGGGGGGTTCCTGATTCAAATCCAGGACAAACATTCTAGATATACACGACATATAAATGTGTGTCAAAATACGCCGGTTTCGAGATACGTCCGAGTTATTTCCCTTTGGAGAACTCTCGTACTTAGTAAGGTGCAAAACAACTTGTTTACACGCGGGAGTGGGACAGATATTCATCACTACATAAGTGAATCTGCACAGTAAGTTTATCATACGCAGTTTTATCACCCAATTTCGACTGATACACAAACTAAGTAAATGATAAGTATTCAAGAAGTAATTAAATACTTAGAATTCTTATTATATCACGTTATTGTGTTGCTCTTAGCTATCATATTCAGGACATTGCTTGGAAATACAACATTGTATTTATGTTTCCACTTTAGTAAAACATTTCTTTTGACAGTATTTTACGTTTCCTACAACAAGTATTTAATAAGAAGTCGGTTTTTATACCTTTTATCGTCTTTCACACTGACTGTGGTACCACTCTGTCCACCTAAGCATTCAAAGTTCCACTAAATGCACCTCCTACACAGGAGAGCTCTAATCTCGAAACTGGCGTATTGATGAAATATTCGTTGTACTTAATACCCAATACGAATAATTTCTCATCAATGTCAGAGATCAGGTGTAACTCTGAAATGAAGCATGGTTTCTAACGTAAGATAAACGACACTGATATGGTTTGACTTATGATTAGCCCTACTTCGAATTAGACTTGAGCTGTGTAAATTGTTTGTGGCCCTATTATTAATTGAAGAGTACTTTAAGGTTTCTCTTCACTTAAACCTATACTATATACATTATACTTGTGTTACTGGCTGACTAAATACGATAGCAGTGGTTTGAAAAAAAATAATCTTGAGTTTACTGGTAACCTAAGAAAGTTGTTGAAGTGGATAAATGGAGATACATCATAAATATATTCATTGCCAGAAAGGTATGCATCACTAGGAATAGTACGTCTAATAACTGATGGATAATCTCCATTATCATATTCATCATCATTGACTTAATCTGAATAAGAGTCATTATTTAAAGATAAAGGTCGGTCTGCCCTATTGTTATTTTCATTGCATGTAACTTTCTAGCTAATCTGAATAACTCACACCACCCGTTGCGATTGACAGTCGTCTGTTGTTGAAATAATGAACTTCTCTGAAAATACGCTTTAGTCGTTGTATACAACTTCGATATTTGATCTTAGAATAACAGGACATAGTTTGAGAAAATTAGAACAGCTACGAATCATTTTGATATAAAACAAATAAAACACTTCAGGGCGGGTGTGACCTGTCGACAGGGGATGCTTACTCCTCCTAGGCACCTGATCCCTCCTCTGGTGTGTCCAGGGGTGCATGTTTGCCCAACTATCTATTTTGTATTGCTTATAGGAGTTATGAGATTGATCAATGTTCGTTATCTTCACCTTTCATATCAACATTGGAAGTATACGGTAAAGTATTTATACTGTCATAATGCTTGTGAAGCATAGCAACATACATTATTGATAAGATCATAGTGTCCTAATTATATAAAGAATAATTAGTAGTACATAGGGATGATTCATGTGATACACCACACTTAAGGTAATTCTGGTTGCTCATGCAATACACAACTACGACCCGAGAAACAAGATACAGTAAAATCACAATATATTGAAGAAACTGATCACGAAAGTCACGGTTTTGTGGTGTTGAATTAGCAACCGGGGTGCCGATTGTTAGGCCGTTCTTGGCACACTAATTTTGACTACGGATAACTCCGTTTACCTGATCAAGATATAAGGTTCACGGCGCGTGAGACCTACATGGGATGCTCACTCCGCCTAGGCAACTGATCTCACCTTTGGTGTATCCAGGGGTCCGTGTTTGCCCAACTTTCTATTTTGTTTTGCTTATAGGAGTTATGAGATTGATCACTTTTCACCTTTCATTAGATAACCATTAACATCGAGAAGAATTGGTAATGGGATATATGCCATACCTAATATATGGAAATGTTCAAAAATCTTCTTCAAAAGAACAACAGGGCCAGAATTAATCATATTTATATGGTAGCATCCTTAGGCATTGCATATTCAAGTTTGGGCAATTCTCGAAGGTTGTGTCTACATTAGAGGAAAGACGTTATATAGATAGAGAAAAATGAATTCAAAATCTTTTTGTCAAGAGCAGCCATGACACGAATAGTCATAGCAAAACTCAACATGTAGTGTAAATTCAAGTTTCTTCAAATCAATGTTCAAGGATAGAATGGACCCTCACAAGGGTATTTAGGTTTTTACAGGATATACCCTCGTGTACATCATTTTTGGGGGAGTAAAATGTTGACTCTGAATTAGTCTATGTATAATGGTACACATACCCGGTATTAGTAAACCAAACCAAAATATTTCCCACCCGTTACTACCTTTGTCCTCATGTGTAGCCTCTCAGAGAATAGCACGGACGTTCTAAATTGATGGATATAAAGAATCATCCATGAAAGATTATTCACCAGAAATATGAAATGCTTCAAGTTAAATAAATAATAAAGAAGATAAAATATTTTCAAGTGTTGCTATTTTAAAGTCACTCAGTATATATTCTTATTTTGGGGTTTTCCCAAACGTTGTAAGGAAAATGAAGCCTGTACAAACATTCTATTCTCGAACTGAAAGTAAAACACCAAAGAAAAATGCATACTTATACTGCAGTATTACGTTATTTGAATATGGAGAAATAATTCATCAGTGGGGGAATCAATGCATTGATATGTGGTTGTCTTAATACTGCTCTAAACATAAGCCTTATCATTCTTCTATTAGATCTACCAGCTAACACAGATAAAGAGGGAAAGCAACTCTTGAGTGTTTTGGACTTTGGTGGACGATGTGCCTATTATGTGTGTCATCAGATCTACCTCAACAGAAGAGCCTTCTATCTTCTTGTCATAGACATGTCTAAAGCATTTGATGAGGAAGTTGACCCGTTACTATGTATGCAGGAAGGTACCATGTTTACTGGCTGGACATACGGGGGTAAGTGAGTTAAATACTCGAAGCAATCAAGAGCTGTTCAACTGTTCAATTTTTCTTTAATCACATTAAAACAATAAAACGAGAAATATTTTGTATGCGGCGATGACATAATAGTAAATGTTTTAGTTACAACGTGCCAGCTAATTACGTGCTTTAAGGCATCCATCTATGGTGTACATACTTTTTATGGATATTTTGAAGTGTTGTCAGTAAACACAAACCTGTATAGATAGTCAATATTATTGTATAATCATGTTGTCTATGTGATATTTTGTATCCATATATCAAACAGTGTACATTTGTTTGGTATGCTTCGTAATGCATTTTCTAGATTGTTTACTTTAGAAAACTATTAATACACCATGCCATCTTACCATGATGTATTGTATATTAACCCTCAAAAGAAACACAACATGCATGCACAGTCAATGAACAAAATATAATTAAACGGCATAAATATGATTAAGGTGTAAATATGGATATTCAAGAATATCTGGCAAATTCAGAAAAAAAAATTACACTTGTGGTAAAATACCTTGAAAAGTGTATTTAGTTTTGTTTTGTTGTAAAATCAGCCCTGTTAATGATTCAATCATCTCCCTGCTAGGTTTATAATAACACTTCCAGAGGTCAGTACAGATGCTGACACATTGTTGCTGAATATTAGTAGTTATATATGCGTGTGCACGATAACGATGTGCTTATGGAAGGACTTCAGTACTATCACGAGCATGCACAGGAAATAATGCCTCGACAGAGAAATGTAGGTCTGTTCATCGGTTCAAAGTTGACCAATGAAGGGTGACAGTGTCTCCAAGATGTAGTGTAGATATACAAAAGTGACCAATGACGAGTGACAGTGTTTCCAGGATGTAATGTAGATATACAAAAGTGACCAATGACGAGTGACAGTGTTTCCAGGATGTAATGTAGATATACAAATGTGACCAATGACGAGTGACAATGTTTCCAGGATGTAATGTAGATATACAAATGTGACCAATGACGGGTGACAGTGTCTCAAGTAGACCGATGTTCTGGATTGTTTGAAATTTGGAATATCGTGTAATTCACAGTATACAGAATTCGACATTTTCCGTCCCAAATTCCATAATGATTATGTAAACATGCCATCTGTGATACTAAAATCAAACATGGAGATCTCAAGAGCATTTACAATAATACGTATTAACAGGCTATATACGACACTGACAATGAAAATCCCAAGAGCATTTACAATAATACGTGTGACGAGACAGTGGCAATCCAATTCTTGTTTAGTTTGACAAACTTCATAACACTATCAAGTGTTCAATCTCAGACTAGTACTGATGCATGTATTTTTACACTGTGTACGTTACGAAAGTGGGAATTCGGTTGCATACAATTGATCAAGAACTATGGTAAACATCAGATTCTATGATTTATGAACAAAAGTAGACAAGGTGATTCCCCAGAAAAAAAGTCTAAAATACATCGCTATCATTCAAAACGTTTTGAAAATTACGCTTAGTGTCAGGTATGAGAAATGTTTACAATCTAGACTTGAGGTGTAAATTCTGGTATGATTACTGAGGACGATAAATGAGGACAGATAACAAAAATCATCAGCAATATGTCTACGTATCAATCCAGACATAAGCTGAGGAAATATATTTATAGTATTGAAATGGCAAGACGTAGTAATTTGAGCAGATAGTTATTTTAGAGGTAGATGAATCGCTATATATGTGCACATGAGATGTTATGCACAAGAAATTATTTTATTTCCATCAAGTCCATTATTTTTAACCGTAGAGTCATATGATATCCTACTGAAAAGATGCACCGAAAATTTGATAAATTTGAAAATTAATCTTCGCAATGCTCATGACATATTATTAGTTATCAAGATATTTCTTAACATTGTCGAGCATGTTCATGTTCACAATATTTCCATATTTGAGAATGGGTACACACTATTTTTCTCGTAGCCCTGCTTAGCAATTCTGATGGATTTGAAAAGGTGAAGCTAACAATGATCAATCTAATAAATCCTTCAAAGAATTCAAAATCGAAAACAGTAAACACGTCTAAAATGTTCTCATATGGTGAAAGGTCAATATTGCAGGGTATCCTTGGCGATGCTGCACTAATTTGACGAATGAAATGAAAAGAAACATTTCATCTGGCATTGCCTTACTGGCACACGAAGTTCTGCTGCTGCGCTTATGCTACACATACACACTATTACATGGCTTAGCAGTACTTTGAATGGATAAACTTCCCTTGTTGACTGCATGAGGATTTTAACGGCCATTGCAGTCAACAAAGTACATAATAACACAGCCACCTCCAAACCGATCAGATGCAATGCCGCCCTGACCAGATAATGTTCTCCACAAAATATCAGACTTATAAAAGCAACCGAATTCTACCTCAGCAAACCTACACTTCAAATTGAAATAGAGGTAGGCGCATTATATATCGGATAATTTTCGCTTTTAATATAACAGATGTTTCATTTGCAGTTAATTACTTGTGCAATTTCTAAAGTGGTATTTTGGGTGTTGTTCGATCCTCATAGAACTTAATTCCTTTTAGTCTTCCAGATCAGGGGCGGTAATCGAAAAATCTTACAAGCCGACATCTTGTTCCCTTATCTACATGTAAATATTCTTTACCATGAATATTGACCTCCATATTGACCTCCATGCTTTACTGTACATTGTATATAATTATCGCTATATGTTTATTTTTTAATGTGCATATCACTACGTAGATATCGTTTGTGTTGTCCGAAGGCCCCGGGGAAAAATAGTATTTTGTAAAGCATTATTAGGGCTTTCCACCTTTCTGTGGAAAGTCCTATTGATATTGTTCTGTTTATTATCATTTTCCTGCCGTCAAAAAAAATTCGTCTTAAGACTTATCGAAAAACTTTATAGTCCATCATTTAGTACTTTTTGATAAATGAATACAATTCACCCTGCGTAATTGAACTTTGACCCCTTACGGAGTTATTGGACCTTTCGCAGAAATAATTGTTATCGCTACTACTTTTTAACCGTAAATGATAGGAGGATAAAACCTTTGCTAAAGCATAGAGGGTAATTAGTAGAATCGAAGATTTTCAAATGAAGGGATTCGGTGTCCCTTAAAGGGAGTTAATGCCTCTTTATGTTTTGCGATTTATTCGTAAAACATGTCAAACTTGAGAACCGTTTGTCGTAGAGACATGGGATAAACTGGAATAGGATCGTTGACCTTTGATCTTGACAATTAGGCCAAGGTCATCAGAAAAGAGGAAAAAATAACACTTTTATACTCTTTTTCCTGCTTAAGATAGCATTGAAATATTATATGGGTAAGCATTGACTTCTTGATTGGTTCAGATAGTATGCATTATAACTTTGAACTTTGACTCTTCTGTGAATTTCGGAGAATCGCGTTGAAAACCTTGTTATCGCTACTCCTACTTAACGGAAAGTCATAGAGACACGAAACCTTCGCTAATGAATTCACAATAAAACCCTCTTGCATAGAAAAATTAATGAAAGGGATATGAAAACCCTTAAGCATAGTTATTGCCCTTGAAATTCTCCAATATAATTATCTAACTCTAACTATTATATTAATAAAGATAGAGACATGGGACCACTTGCATTAAGACCGATGACCTTTGACCTTCAACATAAGGTCAAATCAAAGGTCAAGATCATCATTTTTTTTTCATTTTCAAGGTCTTTTATAGTATTTTTAACACCGAGAAGCTAACCGAAAGGAACCGAAAACCCCTAAGCATAGTTATTGCCCCTGAATGACTTGAATAACATTTCTTAAGCTGATAGCTTTTACGTTAATATGGATAGAGACATGGGATCACTTACATGAAGACCGATGATTTTTGACCTTCAAAATGAGGCCAAGATCAGAGGTCAAGGTCATTGTGATTTTTCTTCCATTTTCAAGGTCTTTTTGAGTTTCTTGCATCATCTTAAATATTCTTAAATTCTTTTTTTTAAATCATGGTAGGTGGAAAGCCCTCTAATTGTTCGCGAACAATTAGGATCACTAGTTATTATTGTTATTATTATTTTGTGTTTTATATACAACGTATGATGATGGTATTCGCGTTACTCTACAGTAATGTATTACTAAACTATCAATGTAACAGAAAAGCAAGTCCTTGGCTAGACAACATTTGATATATTACGGACTACTATTATTAGATTACATTTAACCCTTCGTTTTTCTACAGAGTACCTTTTGTTTTGGTTGAAGTCAATACACACCTACAGTGAAAATAACGCCCCAGTCATCATAGTTGGAACTCATCTAGACCAAGCTGTAGAACAGGTGACTTTTTTTATTCCCTCAAACTAACCAAAACAATTCATCCCGTCAGTGTATAAGAATTCATAGGAATTCGTTGGTGTATTGAATTCTCAAATATATGCAATGACTACATGTACAAATGATTCATTTAATTTATAAATAAGAAACTGGTTTGTTACGTTTTGAAACACAAAATGAGCGCTAAGCCAAAGAACGTCAATTTCGCAAATGCATTTGTGCATTCGTTTATAAATTACGGGTGGATTGCTATACGCCAGTTCGTAATAACATTTTAAATTTTGAATCATATATTCTGGAATATGATAGTAATCAGAATTGCAGTATTATAAAAGTAGAATGTTTAATAAATGAAATCAGGCAATCAGATAATACAACTTCCCGAACGATGTTTAATGCACATTCTGTTTACAACTGTAATACTATATAGTCAGTAGTTGAAATATTTCGGTACAGATTCCACTATTTCACGAAAAGTCGCCATTTGATATATAATCAATCTTTTGCACGTTAGACTTCTCGGGAATTTTGTACAGTTTTATACTGTATTCCGTGAAGTATAAGTATTGTAATAAACATGTATGGATGATTTCCCATTCACTTTACATATTTTGTTTTAGAACTCCAACACGCTCTACAACAGTATACTGAAACATCTTCAGTTCGACGAGCATCTGAAGACACATTTACACAGAGAACGATGTTTCGTTCTTGGCTTTAAATCGGATGGTTCATCTTTCCAAGACACACTTTCTGACCTAGAGAAGTGCATTGTTGACATTGCTAAACAAGATCGATGGAAGGAAACCATTCCTAGGGACTGGGCACTCTCTGAACTTGTACTTAAAGAACTTAAAAGACAGGAAAGAAAAATGATCCCGCTTGAAATATTGTCAGAAAAATATTTTAGTAAAGACGACGAGAGATCTACAGAAATCCGCGATATCCTGAAATTCTACCACGAGATAGGCGTTATACTACACTTTGACGAGAGTTCTCTTGCCGATACTGTCATCATTGACATCCAATGGTTCGTTGATTCCTTTAAGAACATAATAACCGATCCAAACCATGCCATTGGTATCGTCGATAACAACCAGGGGTGGTGTGCCTTCAACGAAAACGGTCACATACAAGACAGACTTTTGAGCAATATTTGGAGCAGCAGGCGCTTTACAATTAACTCCCGTGACAAATTACGCTTGTTGCAATATATGGAAGGTCTTGGCCTTATATCTGTTGGTCATGACGCTTACTATATCCCATGTATGAACAAACGGACCATTGGTATCAAACAAGAGAATGATTTGCAATCCATTCAAAGTCAAACATCAGTATTGGTCTTCAGATTTCCCCTTTTGCCATACTTCTTTTATTTCCGTCTTATTGTTGCTTGTTTGACAAAATCAAATGGAGAATGGGAACTTCTGAAAGACAATGAACTTTGTTTATTTAGAAACTTGGCGTGTTTTGTCTATAAACAGCATACTGTGGCGCTGGCTGTGAATAAACATGCAATTCAGCTTCAGGTTTTTCAACCCAGCAATGGTCCAATTGCGAAAGACGCCACACTCGAAATCCGTGAAAATATTGAAAGATTACTGAATGGTGTAACTGGTAACTTTCACAAGGAGACCAGGTACACTGTAGGATACCAGTGTTCAAAACAGGAGGTGTTTCGTGAACACAATGACTGCTTTGTGGAAGAGAAAGACATCCACGGGAAGGGAGAAATTACATGTCCATTACATAGACTGGCTAATTATCATACCCTGAATGAACACAATCTTCTGTTTTATTGGAAACAGGTATATTCTTTCAAAGAGAGTTTGATTATTTAAAATATTCATTATTTCCAAAACCTAATGCCTGTAATTTGTGTACATCATTTAGTTCATAATTCCTTTTACAGGATGCCCTGACCGGGATTACAGATGAGTAGCTGTCTACTTTCCTTTTATCTAGTCTTTTACAGGTGAGTAGCTGTCTACTTTCATTTTATCTAGTCTTTTACAGGTGAGTAACAGTCTACTTTAATTTTATCTAGTCTTTTACAAGCGAGTAGCTGTCTACTTTCCTTTATCTAGTCTTTTACAGGTGAGTACTACTTTCATTTTATTCAGTCGTTTAGATTGAAACAAAATAGCTATCAAATACACACAATATTCAAAGATAGACATTTTGATGTTTTCGAAAGCTAGGGTCATGGGGCCAATGACTTTGAACACAGTTTTTGCGTGGTGGAAATCGTTGTGAATTTTGTGGTGATTGAAGAATCGCTAAAATAGTCACCACGCGAAAAGGTTGCAAAATCGATATACATGGTTCTAGCTTTTTATATAGATGTATCAAAACCATTATTACATCTTTATGAGAAATGTACAATGAACACTGATCTATTGTAGTTTTAGTTTTCAAAAGATTAATAAACAATCTGCATTAATGTAAATTCAAATTTGATTTATCTAATTCTGAACTTCTACAACAATTGGACACACAATAAGACGCTTGTTTTCATCCCGTATAACATATGTTTCCATAGTACACTGTACTTTATAAGTTATTGATTTTGGATATTGTAATAGTGGTATCAAAGTTCCTGGGAATAAGAAATTATGTTTGATAATATCTAACCAATATACTATATGATATTATGATAATTCATTGTTTCTATAGGCAACACTAAGACTGAGTAATGGCTCCCTGAAGAAGGACACGATGGCACCGACAACAAGGTTAACGACACACGTGATATAATAGCCAGCCTTGAATTCGTCAAAGTGTTTGTGGATATAGCATATCATCATGATGTCACTGCATTTTATTCAATGAAATGTGTCTCACATTCCGTCATAAAGTAACTGTAGGAAAACATATTTCATTGACTAGGGCTGGGGGAGAGTACTCATTTAACAAATAAAGGGATCTCAGAGAACTCTTGTCATTAGGTTTGTGCATGGTGACCTTCTCTTTATCATTATGCTATATGAGTATACATATATTTAATGTAATTTAAAAATGACAATTTCCACCCAAAATATGTATATGTCTACCTCTTTAGCTGCGTTAGCCTAGCCAATCACTAATATCACGCTATACAGGGTCAGCATTGTTGTAAATAATTTATTTCATGGAATTTGTTATCTGATGTTTAAGACGTTAATTAGTTATTTAGGGTATATTTTGGTTAATGTAAAACTTATACGGTACCAATTTTGATGCACCAGATGCGCATTTCGACAAATAATGTCTCTTCAGTGATGCTCAACCGAAATGTTTGGAATCCGAAATAACAATGAAGTTTTAGAGCTATTATAGCGAAAAACAGCGTGCCAAAAAAAGTGAAGTCAAATTCGTCTAAGGATAAGAGCTATGCATGAGGGAGACAATCCTGAATTTTGAAATGAATTTCTAAATTTTATAAAAGCAATTAAATATACATCCGTATTTTCAAGCTAGTAACGAGGTACTTAGCTACTGGGCTGTAGAGACTCTCGGGGACTAACAGTCCACCAGCAGAGGCCTCGACCCAGGGGTCATAATAATAATATATAATTCCCTTTGTCTAGTACATGTAGCATGTGCACCAGTATTACGTCACTGCATTTGTAGGGAAGAAACTATCAAAACTAGGCCTACTATGAATTTAGCCACTCCCCATCCCCATCGTTCTCCATACACTTTTGAAGTTAACTGTTGGCATTTCATGGTATCTTAGAATTCTTTTTTTCCCCATTTTTAGTTTTGTGCCAATTGATGTCAATACATGTACTATTGTGTAAGAAAAAAACGTAATGTTCAATATTATGCAGATTTTTTTATTGCTACATTTTATTTTTGTTTGGTTTAAAAGGAAAATGTTTATATTATTTTATCAAACAGCTATGTAAACATATTTCATTGACTGCGTCAAGGGGGACTATTCATTTATCAAATTGAGGGATCTCGGAAAAATCTTATCATTAGGTTAGTGCATGGTGGCCTACCCTTTATCATTATGTTATAATGAATATACATATATTTATTCTAATTTAGAAATGACAATTTTCACCCAAACTTTGTATTTGGTTTCTTCTATAACTGCGGTAGCCTAACCAGATCACTAGTACAACATTCTCATTGTGTCATAAAGTTATTTTGTTTCATCCAAATAGACGTCTCTCTCATTCTGTCGTAAAGTTTACTTACATGTATATCTTTTTAGTTACTATGAAATATAGATCAGAACTAAAGTCAATGTCATCTAACATCTATGTATAATATAATGCAGTTTTGCTTATTTAACCATAATAAAGAATAAAAAAAAAATAGTTGTCGATTATTTATTGAAATTCCCATAATTGATGCCATTCTTTACAATTCCTCTAGAGAAGCAATTGAACGTTTTATTTTCAGCGACTGTAACTTAATTTGCCTCGATAAAAAATGTGAATAGCAAATTGATTGTAATGTGACTTGTAGTGGAAGTTTTATGCGGTAACAGAATATTCTGACCTGCGGTTTAGAAACCGGGATTCGGTTAATATCTGTCGTTAAAGAATAAAACTATGAAATTTGAACTGGAATCAAGAGGTCGGAAGAGAGAAAAATAACTTTTAAAAAATTGCCTCTGGATGAATGCTGGCCAATACGTGTATGTATGAACCATTGTGAAGAACATGAAATAGCATGGATGAAATTTAACTTACAGACATAGAACTAGTCAATCACATTTGTTATCCTTTACATGGACTTGAAAGACACCAAATACATTTGATACTTCCACCAGTAACGGAAATTAAACAGGGATTGTTGTTATTTCTATTCTATACGAAATGTGACATAAGGGGTGGAGTGTATAATGTTCAGTTTGTAGGATAGTGTCAATGTTGTAATTGTGTAGCACTGTTCGAGAATCTCAATCTCTTTACTAAGATGGATAATTGTCAGTGATAAACCAATGCTCAAATAAACCCATACCCCTTATATGGAAATGTTAGTGACAATTTTTCTAGATGTTTGTATTTCATCTGTAACCTAGAAATAGTTTTGATTAAAGAAAATACATTTTGATAACCTAAAAATCTAGAGGAAAAGGAATTCTAAAAGCTAAAGGAAAATCATCCTTTTCAGACAAAACAAATGTTTTAACCCTAAAAGTACGAACCAGGCATTCATAAAGCATGTGTTGGAGTGACGCTGTTGGAAAAATATTGTTATTCTTTTGAGTCTTTACAGAAGCTAGAAATATGATGTCAAACCCCCGCTCATTGTTAATTCTAAACATCACTGTCATAGATTGAGGAAAGGTTAACGATTTTAAATATTTCAGTTTGTCTGATTTTGGGTTTGAACATCATAAACTACCGCTATTTCTATAGAGTAACATTAACTAAATGAAAAAAAAAGATGCAGAACAATCGACCAAATTCAAAATAGTTAAAACTGGATCAAATAAAACTAGAAGACAATATCAATTTATCTTCAAGTATATTGGTAACTAACTCGTTTAACCAACGTTCGAAAATGTTACAACGAATACGTTGATGTCATATAAACTGTTGTCATATAACATGTACCATGTTACACTATTGCTTTTTTTTTTATCATTGCTTATAAATGTTATTATAAAATCAATCGTTTTATTTACATTACTATATTAAAAGTTATTCATTATTTGTAGACCTTCTTATACGAATTGTCCCTGTATTTCATAGCTGGACATGCCTTTACTGGTGATATCAATATTGACCTGAAGTCGCTATGTGTATTTTAAAGGGTCCTCAATTCAAGATCTTCATTTATTTCTATTATAAATTCTGTCGATGGCTATGCAAACGATGGGCTAGATATGAAAAAGAAAAACCTGATACTTTTTCAGAATCTGTACTTAGAATACAATAAAGTTTGCCCATAAACTCAGAAACGCTTGCTCCAGTTACTGATTGTACCTTTAATATTGTTTCATATCTTGAGTTTGAGGTGAAGTTTAAGTTATAATTGAGTTCTACTTGATTAGTATTTATCGTGGAATCAATTAAATCACTTTCGTCTACAATTAAGTACCGGGAAATAGCAATAAAATATCTAAGTGGTGGACACGTTTTGTGGGATCTAAACCAGTGCAATTTTATTCTGAAATGACAACTTTTAACTTATGTATATCAATTGTGATAGTAAAGTTCTGTCCATGCATTGCCGGAAATGCAGGGAGCAAATTCCCTGAATGCAAACGGGTTAGAATAGGTCTTCAGTACCCTTTACTTGTCGTAAGAGGGGACTAAGTGGGACGGTCTTTCGGATGAGACCGCAAAAAACCGAGGCTCCTTGTCACAGCAGGAGTGGCACGATAATGCTCCCTCCCTGTTCAAAGGCGGTAAGTGTCGAGCATAGGCCTAGATTTTGCAGCTCTTCACCGGCAGTGGTGACGTCTCCATATGAGTGAAATATTCTCAAGCGTCCCACTAAATAATATTCAACCAATCAATCATGGAGCAAATAGAGCAAGGGGATAATAAATACCTCATGGTTATGAAAGTTTCGTACTAAGATACTAACTCAAATATGAAAAACAGGCAATGTATGGCATGTCAAACGTTGCAATATTTGATCTTTTCCATTTGTATTGTATAATTTTCCATTTGTATTCTATATTTTCCATTTGCATTGTATAATTTTTCATTTACATTGTATAATTTCCATTTGTATTGTATACTTTTCCATTTGTATTCTATATCTTCCATTTGTATTGTATAATTTTCCATTTGTATTCTATATTTTCCATTTGCATTGTATAATTTTTCATTTGTGTTGTATCCAGGGAATGTTTATTTTGATTTGTTACGAAGGATTTCATTAGTTAACGTCACTGATGTACCACATCTGTAGACGTGCTTAGCACAAAGGGCCGTAGCAATGGCGGTTCTTTATCGTGCCAACGCCTGTGCAGCGATACGGAATATCTGTTTTTAAGGTCATTACGGAAAGACCCGTGATTCTCACTTTTAAATGCCGAGTGTTTGGCAAAGGAGCAATCACTGTCTTTGTTTATGTCTTAGGTTTGATGCGGCAATGACAGTAACGGTTCTCGAACTCACGACCTGTCGCCCACAAACCAAGCGATACCGCCATCAGGTCCATGCACGACTAGTTATTTTTGAAAATACGTAGCTAGCTCTAGTAAAAAATGGAACTGTCCAGAAAAGCATGCACATTTTTATTTTGTCAGAATTCAGTAGATTCGGGGGACTTAATTCAGCCCTTGGGTCCCCACCAATTGTTAACAAAGAGTTTGGCTTGTTACAACTATTCAATGGATTAATCTTAAGTTATCGTTTATCGAATTTGGTAATGCGCGAGATGTTGAAGAGGTAAAGTTCAGGAGCCGCGTTTCGCAGGAATGTGCCGTATTTGCTAAGTGTAATGGCGTACACCCCCACTCCCAATTAATTGATCGTTTTTATGCGTCTTATGTGATCAGCATATTCAAACTAGTCTCCTATTTAACCACTGGTTGATCTAGATAATTCTGAACGAAAGGATGCAGTAAACTGCTGGATGTCTGGGGACTGTCTTAAGATCCCTAGTGAGTCCAGTGCAAAACCTTGGCAGAGGGGGGTGGGGGGCTTACAGGGGGAGGGCGAAGTCAGTGGCGGATTTAAGAGCCCCCCCCCCCAATTTTTTAATTTAAGGTTAATCTTGGTATCTTGTTTAGAAAAATGTATTAAAAGATAAAAGAAGCAATAATTTCTTCCATTCCCGGAGAAATAAATGACAAAATATTTTGATTTCTTGAATTACTTTATTGAGAGAACTTAATTTTTCCAGAAACCCTTAAAATTTGCGTCATTTTACTAATTTCACTTTATTAAAAATGACATATTTCAAGCCCTATAAAATCTGTAAAATCCAGGAGCTTTCGGGGGCTTCGCCCCCTGGACCCACTGGGGGCCTCCTCAAGGCGCCCCCCAGACCCCCTGCCTCATAAAGTGGCGCCCCCGTAACCGCAATTCCTGGATCCGCCCCTGGAAGTCCCCTGGAACAAGTGCGTTTTGACAAAATAAAACGCACATGCATGCTTTTTTCGACATCTATATATAAAATATCATATTTGTGAAGAAAAGGGGGGAGGGTCTCCCGGCGCAAGATTCCACATTGCTAGCTACATGTATGTTCAACTAGTCCTTATATGGAACCGATCGCGGTAGTTCAGTGATATACCCTTTGGTTCGTAACCGTGAAGTCGCATGTTCGAGTTCTACTCGTGTCATGGCTGCATCAAACCAGTTAATACTTTCCCATACGCATTGCTATCTAAAAGTGAGAATCACAGATCTTTCGGATAATGTGACCTCAAAAGCAGACATCCCGTGTTGCGACAGGCGTTGACACGTGAAAAAAAAACTCCCACTGCTACGCCACTGTGCGCGTACATGTAGCATAGTAAGTCTATTTGTAGTATGTCAAGGCTAAATATAAGTGGGACCTAAACTAATGAAATCCTTCATAACAAATCAAAATAAACAATCCCTCGGATGCAATACAAATGAAAGATTTTGCAATGCAAATGGAAATTATACAATGCAAACGAAAAAAATATATAATACAAATGAAAAATATGGAATACAAATGGAAAAATATACAATACAAATGGAAATTATACAATGCAAATGAAAAATTATACAATGCAAATGGAAAATATAGAATACAAATGGAAAATTATACAATACAAATGGAAAAGATCAAATATTGCAACGTTTGACATGCCGTAGGCAATGCTGTACAATTTTCGAACATTTGTTTAAGCCTATATACCTCATTAGTGATGTTAACAAAAGACGGTTAATATGCTAAATAGAATAAGGAATGTCGCTTATTGTATAGGGGAATAATTTCACGGGTTGTAATTTTCGCCCCCCCCCCCCCCATTTTTTACCTATTCGCGGGTTCATAAACTCGTGGATTCGAATCACTATAAGCCCCCCTTTTTAAAATCACAATCTGCATCAAAGATTATTAAATATAAAAATATCCCCGTTTTCTTAAATTCGCGGATTTGTCTAAACCGCGAATATAGCGAAAATGTCCACCGCAATTTATTTTCCCCTATAAAGTATATAATCCAGTGATGGTAATAAAATTATTTGTGGATCTCATTATTGACATCTCTTGTGTTAGAGGAGTAAGACATCCTGTAAATAAGCACTTTTAATTGTTGTGGGTACCTCATTTATATACTTATAAATAGATAAAGAAGGTGGGCAAGCTTGGCGAACGATAATCCTATTTTAAACCGGGCACAGACTGCGAATCAGTAATTCATTTACAATACATACACCTACAGTACTGTACTAAAACGGTGCCATAAATATTTCATATAACTTTAGAAAAAGAAGTATAGAGAGGTCACATCAAAACAAAATATGCATTCAAAATTATTATCATATCTTGTTTGATAGGCTGCAGCATCATGTACATCATACATTTAGCGAACACGCACACTACGGAACTTTCTGAATGTGCCGGAACGACCGATTATAGTTGACGTTTATACACCACGACCACGTGGTAATAACCAATTGTAGGGCAAAGTTGATATTGATACAAATGATGTTTCGCCAGCAGACAGTCCGTAAAGGACTGTGCGCTGTTTTACGATGACGATCCAGGTTACATGTACTATTGACCAATATTGACCAGTGATTAGTTCCTGAGTGTAAAATAGATGGGAGAGAAAAGGCAGATTTAGACGCTTATCATTGGATGCACGGCGTGATGTTATACATAACATTTAAATGCAGGAATTTGATAGCAAATAAAATATTCCATGCTTGATTACATGTACTTAGTTGATATTGTAATCCGGAAGTGACATACCCTACAAATTACGTAAATAAAAGTCAAGAGTCGGTCTATACCTCGAAAGTCCCGTCTTACACTAATGTCTGGAGTATCCAAGGTTACAATTACACTAATGTCTGGAGTACCAAAGGTCACAATTACACTGATGTCTGGAGTATCCAAGGTCACAATTACACTAATGTCTGGAGTACCCAAGGTCACAATTACACTGATGTCTGGAGTATCCAAGGTCACAATTGCACTAATGTCTGGAGTACCCAAGGTCACAATTACACGGATGTCTGGAGTACCCAAGGCCACAATTACACTGATGTCTGGAGTACCCAAGGTCACAATTACACTAATGTTCGGAGTACCCAAGGTCACAATTACACTGATGTCTGGAGTACCAAAGGTCACAATTACACGGATGTCTGGAGTACCCGAGGTCAAAATTACACCAACTCCTTGAGTACCCAAGGTCACAATTACATACCTGCAGAACTGTAGCTCTCTGAAAAAATATTTTGACATAACAGAGAGCTACAGAGCCACCCCTTATAAAAACCTTCGACTTACGGCGCACAGAAAGCTGCGCACGGTTGAGGGCTTATATCGTTGTATTCTTGAGTTGCTGTCTCATAAATTTAATATAAAAACATTCTTAACATATTTTCTTACTATACTTGTGTCTAAACATGCCTTCAAATATTCATTAAAGCCCCATACGACCTGAAAACTCCCAGCTTCAAATGATTTCGTTTGTTGACGTAGCGCGGGTTCGAATCCTGCTCGTGCCGGTAAGTGAGAAAGTTTTCCGGTTTACTTTCGAAAGGTCGGTACCGTTGGTCTCTTCCCAGGTACATTGTATCTGGGTTATCTCTCCCACCAATAAAAACTGGGCGCCACCAGATAAGTGAAAAATTGTTGTGTGTGGAGAAAAACATTAATCAATCAATCAATTGGCAGTACTACCGCCCCCCCCCCCCCCCCCCCCCCCCCCAAGGCTTCACAGCAGTAATTCAAAACGCTACTTGCATAAATACAAATACATCTAATTTAGTTTCGATATTCAGTGTGTTTTCATTACATATTTCATTCACATGAACCATGGTTTTCCTTCCCTGTGATGCTACAATATTTTGAGTTCTAGTAAAATTTCCATTATAATAAAAAGATTAACTCCCAAATAACTAAAACTATCCACTACATGAATTTGAATGCCATTATAAGACCATCCATCCTGTGTGCTTAATTTAAAATTGTTTCTAAACACTAGAATATTTGTTTTCTCTACGTTAACATGTATGTTCAATTCGTTGCTATATTCATATATTATTTTTATCAAATGACCACATAATCAAATTTTTCTGAAATGGTAAATATTATATAAAGTCCAGGTTTAAAAAGCACCTACTAGAAACTACTGTACAATAATTTTTCTAGTATGAGCTTAAGTAGACATGATTCTTGTACTAAAAATAGAAAGCTTTTCTTTTCCATTTAAAAAAGAAACAAAAACAAAGAAAAGCAGGTGTCCAACGTGTTTAATTTTTCACGCAGCAAGGAACAAAGACTCCTAAATAGCTGAAAATTGCCCATCTTTTAACTAGAATAATTTTAAGGTTTGCGTAAAAAAAAGAGACCATTTCTGTTATTTGTCGAATTGTAGAAACGTGTTTGGTAGTTGTAATGAATAAGATTAGAACGTCAGTTTCATTATATTTTTCTACCAATCCCAAGGAAGAGGAAGTGCATTATCCGAAGACTGTACAATACTTCAACTATTTGATATCGTCTTCCAAGGAAGACGATTAAACTTAACCCTTTAACGCCCAGTGACGCCTTTTGACGCCTTTTATGTGCCGACGGGATTAAATTGGGGGCGTTTTGTTAATAATTGGAAAACAATGAAGCAAATCATATTTTCTAAAAGTAGAGTAAAAACTAAACAATTTTTCTACTCAAAGTGTTTCTGTGCGATGTTGGGAACTAGTCGAAAACATGCATTCAAAATCGCACATCGTTACCGGAAAGTAGGAAAATTAAGCCGAAATGACAAAAATTGTGTTATATTCTGTTAGTAAAATCTTTTCTAAAAAGCAAAATATTTAAAAACGTATATCATATTCGGAAAGGTTGAAACATTTGCTTCATTTTTTCTTACGGTCATATTTAGGTACGGGCAAGTGCCATAGACCTATTTCTTCATGAAAGTAATGCATTTTATAAGTTAAACGCTATAAAAATGCACTTTGACGTCATTTGACATAATTAGCGTGCGTGTGTATTGCGCAAATAGATTATATAACGATACATAACTATATTTACGTGGAAAAACTAAATAAATTTATAACGGTAAATCTGTGATTGGGTTTTTGTTTTTGTTTTATGAATTAGAACTACTGTTTACAACCTAAATACAATGTACATTTATTTCCCTATGTAAGCGCGTCCGCCTTCAGCCTAGGTATACGTGTGTGAACAATGGCTAGTAGTACCTTAACGGATTTTTCTTACGGATTCTTACGTATTTCACAAATCCATAAAAGTATACGGAATGTTATGATTTAGACATGGATACCGACGAGTGATCTACGAATGCTTGTGATTGACTACGAGTCGGAGATCCGTAAGGACTCGTAAGAAAAATCCGTGAGTGTGAAGGTGGTATAATGCGCACGGGATTAGTGGTTTTTCTCTCTCTCTATCTTTTTCACATACATGTCCGCATTCAGCCTAAGTATATGTGTGTGAAAAATGGCTAAAGCGCACGGGATTTGTGTTTTTTCTCTCTCTATCTTTTTCACGTACATGCATTATATAATCTAGAAGAATACAGTTTTGTTTACATTTGAGTGTCTCGCATGCATGAATTAAAAAAAGGTATATATGTATATTTCCATTAGATGAATAGGCAATAATTATGATGTAGGCTATGGAAAGGACTAAAATGTACATTTTTATAAGTTAATCATTACGAACAAGTTGTCAGTGTGTGTTAGATGTAAGTATGTATACTCATTTAAAAGTGTTAGCGTTTAGATTATGATTTTTCCGTTTATTTGCAATAATAATCTATTAGAATTTAAAGAAAAATAACTTCAGTACAAATAAGTCAAATGAGTTGTTTTGACTAAATATTTCCATTTCTTGTTACGTTGTCATGACTGTAACATAAACAGCGCATAATTTAATCATGGAGTATAGCGCTGAAAGCGATACAGGCTCAGTTTTGTTGTCCGTTGGGTCACCGTCAGACATTGGTGTAGATGACTACAGTTATGAATAAGTTTCTATAATAAGGACAATGAATCAGAATATATAGAAACACGGTTACCGGTGTACACTGGACAGTCATTTGAGTGACATTACGGACGAGGATTTCTACTTCTAGGCGCATCAACTCCATTGCGTAAATATTGTAAAGTTCCATGAAGATTTGGTCCTTCTCATGAACTTGACTCCTTACATGAGGGGGCGGACAGGGGGTGGCCCTCTCCCCCTCTCTTCCCCTGAATAGTGATGAATTGCATATTTCATTTGGGTACTAAAGCATATTGCATGCCAGTTTACTACCCATATGCACGGCAACGATTATGATACATATAGATATAACAGGTTAACGCGATATTGCAAATGTATTCTTTATATTCTGTATTTGTTAATTGTTTCTTTTATCTGTTAAAACACAATGGGTACGGCATCGAATACGTATAGCCGTTGATGCAGATTAGATGTGAAAAAGGAAAAACGAAGGAGTTATAAGAAAAGAAGTATAAGAACCTCCCCACTAAACCTCTTTCTCCTCTTCGATTCACCTCCTTCCTCTCATCCTGTCCGCCCCCTCTTATATCATATATACTGTTACTTTCTGCTGATATTACCTCTTATCAGTTTTGGGGAAATAACAAAGGTTATAGATATGTAGGGAACAGAAAGCAGATCGAGTACAGGACAGCCTGACCCCAACTGGACCCCGACAAATGAAATGCGTATCTTTGATAGGAATTAACCAATTACCCGATATCAAAATATACAGAGACATATAATCATTTCTATGATATGTACTGGTCAGATGACAATGCATCGGTAATTTTTTTTAAATATTAGATGACAATGGCAACAATTTTGATAAAATTTCCGTTATTTGAAAAAACACCATAAAACACACACACACACACAAACACACACACATACACGTGATTCTACAGCATAAAATATGCATATATGTATATACAAAATATTGCAAACATTTTGAATTATGTCAGAGAAAAAGTACGATTATGTACGGTGCCGACGAAGACTCTCTGATCTACATATAATACTAAATAGTGATGCTTTTAAAAGTACGCTTAAAATATTAGTAATCAATTATCACTACATGTAAAATCATGCAAAAAACTGCACTCTATTGATTGAATATTGTTTAATGTCCCTCTCGAGAATGTTTCACTCATATGGAAACTACTTTGTAAAAAGGGATTCTATTATGTACGGTGCATACTCAGTACACAAAGACCTGCAGGATAACCGCATTACGACATGCAGGTATTTTATACAGGACAGGCACGTACATGTATGTAGCATAATTTTTCAACAGGGGGAGAGGAAGCCGGAAAAAATTCCTACACCATTGTCTAAATTTCTTGACGAGCAAATAAAAATAAATAAATGGATAAATGAATAGATAAACCAAAAACATACAAAAGTTCTTCTTTAGGACAATCAGCACTTAAATTCTCCAAACTCGGGGTGGGGATGCGGGAGTAACGTGCAATCTTTAAAATATTCCGAAAATAAATTTTAAACTCAGGGGTGTGACATGTATTAGCACCGACTCATAAATAATCCCAAACTTCGACTTCTTAAAAAGGGGGAGGGGGTTGCACACCTTTCAATACATGTACACAAGTTCAATTCATAACTTCGACTTTACAGTTTTATATTTCAATACTATTATAAAATATGGGAGGGGTCACCAAATATATCTTTTAACATTTAAAAGGTGTTGAGAAAAGTTGGGGGATGGCAACACCCCCTCCCCCTATTATACGTGCCTGCAGGCATTTACGAGTATTGCTGACACTATGACGAAGCATTATACCTCCTTATCGGTGCATGGCCGTATTAAACTGTATTTTGTTCAATGTTAAAATGTAGACCGTGTATTTTGTCATCAAAATATGTTAAGACAATTTCAACAAATTATATACGGGTATTAAAGGAGTACTGGTCTTCACAATTTAATGTAAGAAGAAATGGTGGATTTCTAATGAATATTTATGAAGGAATTCTGTTTGTGGTGGCTGTGAGCTAGCGCAAGATAAAACATTATTAGAAACATCATAGGGAAATGAAAATTTCATTGACAGTATGCACGAACTATAACTCCTCCTCTATTGTTCAAATAGATTTTCATTATCCTGTGTTCCGTCTGACTGCCTTGCATCGCTGGCAAACACCTGTAGACCGTCCAGACTCGCATGCCGCCATGTTATTGTTTACTCTACAGATTGTGCGTGCAGGTATCACACCGGTAATTATTTTCACTATATATTACTATAGAGGGGAAAAAATCATTAAAAATCAGTTTACAAAATTGATGCCGAATAACGCAGTCAGACACGTTCTATGTTACCTATCTCGTCTGCCGACACCAGAAAAACAACACCCTACGCGGCATTTTCGAAAACAAAAATTGCCCGCAAAAAAGACCACCCTCAAATTCATGTGTTTTTCACATATGTGTAAACAGCCGGAATGCACCTCAGGAAGTAGCCTCAGTTACCAACAGCAAACAGTTCCTTTGTATACATTTGGTTATTTCTACCAATTACACAAAATTTCCTAATCAGGGGTACAAAAATTAAGAGAAAAGAAGAAGAGGAAATGAGAAAAATTGCGCAAGGAAAAAAAATATTTCTTTAAATATATGGAACTACAATTGCGAAAAATGGGGCGTTCACTATCCAACTCGGAGCATAACTTGTACGTAGTGTATATCGTGTGTTGCTTGATATTGAGAATACGGTAACGATAATATCCAAGATTACGGCATATGTAGCTTTAACTAAATCAGGTAAATTTGAAAGTTTTCAATTTCAAGTTTTCAATTTCAAGACATCATTACACATACACGTAAGCCCCGATTTTCATCCATATCAGTTTTCTCTGTTGTGTTTGTAAAGAAATACATCCCAGTTTTGATATAAACAGGAGGGTATGGAATGCGATGTTTTACGCCAGCATACCTCATGAAGCGCGTTAGAAAGCAGGCCTGTTTTAACCGTTGTTGTTCATAACCTCATGTATTTTCAAAAAATAAATTCGTTTAATATATTCACATTCTATTTTCATCTGTTGGAGAATTCCAAACCGTTAAAGTATTCGTAATGAAGATTGATTGGCACAGTATTCACATTTATGCGGAAATCATTTCATTTCCTAGGATATATTTGAAATGTAAATATTCCTCTTTAAACTTCTGTCTTGTGCAGTGTATGGCCATTGTGTTTTAACGGCAAGAAATATTTGTTTTAAACTGCATTTGGAATCAACGGATGACTGATTTCTGTTTATTCAACAGAAACGGGTAGCAGCAATATACAATAGCTCGATTACGGATTTTAACCCACAGTGTGTACACAGTTGTATATATGTTCAGTGTTGAAATAGGGAAAACAAGAATAAGAATTACATGAAAATAAAATACTGTGTTTTATATCGATATAGATCTTAAAATGAAGCAGTGGAAACTGACTGAAATGTGAATAGGAATATGAAAAATATTACATGCATTAACAAAATACAGGCACATGGTGAATCCTCCAAATATCAAATATACATTCACTGCTCTGTTTCAAATATTTTCTTTTTTCCTGAAATCATTTATGCATGTTGAGTTTGATTGCATTACTAATATGTATTCTCATTAAATTGGTCATGAATACAATAGACAAGAAATGGAATTCGAATAACAAATAAGGTAGAAAATATGTTTTTACAAATTTTTGGATAATTATTTGCAATTGTCGAATCTCGTGAAGATTGTCTCATTAATCATTGCATTTTCAACATATCAAGATTTTAATGCATTCTTCCCGGAAAGGTTTCAACATTTAAAAAAAGAAATAAAAAAATTCAAGCGCTTTGTAAGTCCGAAACATATGATTTGATTATTTTTTCCGATGATAAATGTTTTCTCCCTTTGGGTGCCTGATTGCCATAACAAAATCACTATTCTACTTTCGTTTTATTTAGCGTTATAATTACTTATATGTCAAGTATTTCTGCGAAGAGAACGGTATGAACAAATTGTTAAGATGCTTTTGAGATAAATAGTCATTTGATATTCGAATTATACGTATATACTGTATCTGTAACTATTTTAAAGTACTACTCCCCTTGGGGCACCCCTTTTTCAATGACCTGTTTGATCAAACCATAATACATGTATGTGCACAATGGGAGATCATGCAGCTTCCAACAGAAGATAGACAGGTAATGCAGATTGATATTTAAAATGTATCATGGTTAGCATTATAAAAGTATTAAACCAACAACTGGTCAATGTTGATCTACTTATTAACATGCGTTAGTTGGACACAGAGAAAGAAATAAGGAAGTTTACGTGTAGGTTAAATATAGATTTAGGAAGTTTAAATGACGATGGAAATAAATAAGCTTTGGAACATGCTCTCATATCTCAATCGTAAACCCATTCCCGATCGATATCTTTGTCATGTTGTTTGAAATCACATTCACAATCCCAGTACTCTTATCTGTGGAAGATGACAGTGGGTTAAACAAGTATTGACCTGTGAGAATAGTCATTGTGATGTAAACATTAAAATCAGCGAGGGCGCCTCGTCACCAAATGATGCCGTTTTAAAATAAATCTTCCTTACTTCATTGTCTCCAGCTGTGGTTTTAGCTCTCTCTGACAATGGGAGAGGAACGTGCATTTTGATCGTGGTTTGCGATGATGTCGTTACAATAGAACAAAACACGGGTTTGATTATGTAAAAAAAATTCACGTCTACGGAACATCTTATTGTACTTTTGGTGATGCCTGTTAAGGATTATGGTCAGGTTAACATATTAATTAGGATAATTACGTTGCGCTTCGTCTGACTGACACTAATACACAAAACTTTCATATGTTTTCAATAACTAATAAAATACATGGAACTAGCACAAACGTTAAATTATGATGGAATAAAATATTCCTGATCATCTGTAGAACATAAAAAAAATGCGTATACCCCTTGTAAACAATTGGATGAGGTATTTACTACGCTAGACGCCCTGTGCTAATTAGGGATACAGTATTGTGTAGTTGTAATATCTATCACTGACATTAATTAAGGTTATAGTATTGTTTAGTTGTAATATCTATCACTGACACTAATTAAGGATACAGTATTGTTTAGTTGTAATATCTATCACTGACACTAATTAAGGATACAGTATTGTTTAGTTGTAATATCTATCACTGACATTAATTAAGGTTATAGTATTGTGTAGTTGTAATATCTATCACTGACATTAATTAAGGTTATAGTATTGTGTAGTTGTAATATCTATCATTGACACTAATTAAGGATATACTATTATTAGTTGTAATATCTATCACTGACATTAATTAAGGATACAGTATTGTGTAGTTGTAATATCTATCACTGACACTAATTAAGGATTTTGTATTGTTTAGTTGTAATATCTATCACTGACACTAATTGAGGATACAGCGTTGTTTAGTTGTAATATATATCACTGGCACGCAGAATCAGAGGATCAGCTTGGAGTTATGAATATTGACCCCATTTAGTAATATAAGACCGCTCCGCATGTGATGTGTTGGGGTTATTTTGTTTGCTTGTTAAGATTACACAAATCATGTCCTCCTCCTCCTCCTCCATATGATGCTATAATACTTTTATTTTCATTTATAAAACAAAGGAGACAAAGTGAATATCAGTCTGTGAGAGGAAAGCACTGGACGGGTTTCGAAAAATTTCAAACTAAGATTGTGACACTGTCTACAAGTATGATCGAACTTTTTTTTTGAGAGTGACTTTTTCCAGTTTTTTGTTGTTGTTGCGAGAAAGATATAGTATAGATACAAAATCTGAAATTTATCATGCCCAAATAGTTTTAAAGAGGTTCGTACTTGACATTTGGAGTAATGTTTTGGGACGTATATTTTTGATTTCCACATAAAAGGAGCAATAGGAAATTAAAACGAAAAACTGATATCGGAAACCTTGTTATTGAGCTACAATGTTATAAACGTTACCTTTTTGCACTTAAATCGTATTCAATTAAACTTGATTTGTCTGTTGGTGTCAATACAACATAAGCAACACAAATCAATAATTGAAAATAGATACATAATCATATCTTTTAAAACTACAGTTAAAGAAAAAATAATACTAGTAATGGAAATGCTTAATGACCTTTTTACACTTGAAATACGAAACAAAAATATGATATCAAATTTAAGTTTAAAAGGACATATTAGGAGTAATGACAATTTCTAAAATTTCACATAATTTTCAAGGTCTTGTCTTAAAATTTAAAATGGAACTAAAAAAAAAAGTGGGAATTGGAGACCAGATTTTTAGATTATTGACGAAAATACTGCATTTTTATACAAATTTTTTGAGCAAATCGATTTAAGGAAGTTAGTTCCTAAGCTATTAAGCACAACTGTGCAGGATGCTAAAACGAAGTATTTTTTGCTTCAATACTGATCCCATCGGTGCAAACATATTGCACATTTATTACTGAACCCTATTCATTTGAAAAAAAGGTGTAAATTCAAGTTTTGAAAGGGTTTTGCAGATACTATATTTTGTGGCGGAAGGATTGATTAATCAAAAAGTTCTAAATCTGGGTAATATTACAGTTTCTGTTTCATCCAATACGCAAGATCGTAAATACCGAGTTAGCGGAACTCTCTTGTAAAGAAGTCCGGAAAAGTGTGTTGATCTTCGGCATTTTTTGTTTAATCAAATTATGACATAGGAAGACGATTTAACTTCCATGTGCTTTCCACAATTAAAACCATTTTTAAATGAAAGGTGTGTAAAACGTCTGGATACAAGAAAAATGAACTTAATAGAGCTCGCGAAGCTATATATTTTAACGCCAGCTTTGGGAATTTCCTGGCTGACAGCAGTGGGAAAAAATCCACCATATTTCCATTAAAATATATCAGTTGTGGATATTTCTGCGTATTATGTTTCTTTCTTGAATCATTACTACAGTCTACTGCAATGCAATGATAGTACACCATTGTTAAAATCGGGTGAATCGATCACGACAAAAGTAGCAGAACTGGTGTTATTTACCAACATGCCCAAATTCTCGCATGATCTGGTTCTTGCGAGACTTTGAAAGGGGGAAGTAAAATTTAAAACCAAGACGGAAAAAGTAGTCGCGATCTTGCGTATTTATCTTGTATTTTTATACTCCTACACTTTATTTTATATCTATAATGAATGACACGAGTAGCTGAGATTTTAAACTAGTTCAAAAAGTGTAACTTATTAGTATGGTTGGTTTATTTTTCCAAAACTGAACACCAATCCAAAAAAAAAAAAAAAAAAAAATCTACTCGAAATTTTGCACATAAATTCAGTATCTTCGACAATTAACAATAATTGAAAATTTTGGTTTCTAACCCTCACTATTTTTAGTTCCATTTTAAGTTTGAAGTGAAGGCCCTGACCAGGGTAAGAAACTCTCAAATTTGGTATCATAATTTTCTTCTGTATACCACGTGCAAAAATGTAATTTTTTTATGTCCATTGTTAGTGTTAAACTGTTTATCTGTAGTGTTAGAAAACATGATTATGTAATGATTGATTTGTGTTCCTTATGTTGTGTTGACACCAATTGGCAAAAGTTTAATTAAATAAATTTCAAGTGCAAAAAGGTTTCGTTTTGAAGACTGAAATTCAATAACAAGCGTTAAAAACCCTGCTTTTCTTTTTAATTTCCCAATTCTTCATCAATGTAAAAATCAAAAATTCTCTTACCAAAAACTTGACATTACTCCAAATCTCAGATGCGAACCTCTTTAAAGTAGGGTCAAGGTGTCATAAATGTTTGTTTCAAAATTATTCGTCTTTAAAATTTCCCGTTAAAGATACTTTTTACCTTACCTGAGCCGAAGGCTCAAGTTGAGCTTTTCTGATCAAAATGTGTCGGTTGTCTGTCGTCAACAGCGTCGTCGGCGTCGTCCTCATCGTAAAATTTTCTTCTAAAGAACCACTGGGCTAATCATAACCAAGCTTTTCCAAAAGCATCATTGGGTAACGGGTTTTTAAGTTTGTTCAAATAAAGGGTCATGCCCCTTCAAAGAGGAGCTAATCACAAAAAATGCCAAAATGGGGTCGGGTCATTGAAACATCTTTTTCTCAAGAACCACTGGGTCAGAGGAACTGAGATTTTCATGAAAGTTTCCTAACATAGTGCAGATTTAAGTTTGTTCAAATCATAACCCCCGGGGTAGGTTGGGGCCACGATAGGGGATCAAAATATTACATAGAAATATATAGGGAAAATCTTTAAAAATCTTCTCAAGAACCAATGAGCCAGAAGAGCTGATATTTACATGAAAGCTTCCTGACATAGTGCAGATTCAAGTTTGTTCAAATCATGGCCCCGGGGGTAGGTTGGGGCCACAATAGGGGATCAAAGTTTTACATGAAAATAAATAGAGAAAATCTTTTAAAATCATCTTCTCAAGAACCAATGAGCCAGAAGAGCTGATATTTACATGAAAGCTTCCTGACATAGTGCAGATTGAAGTTTGTGTAAATTCATGGCCTCCGGGGGTAGGTTGAGGCCACAATACGGACTAAGGTTTTACATGCAAATATATATGGAAAATCTTCAGATATGGGCCAAGGTAACTCAGGTGAGCGATGTGGCCAATGGGCCTCTTGTTTGGATAATAATCTGATAAATTCTTCTTCGGTCACACGATTTCTTGCCAGATATTTTAATTTCAGGTAGAGATATTTTTCAAAATTACGTTTTCCTTATCTTACTGAGTACTAGCTTGCCTATTTCCTCCATCACGTAGTCCAGGGTCACAAATGAAGTTGGATGGACGGACATAAATATGAACAGAAAAGTATAGTCCTAATGACAAATCATCACATTTGCCTGTTATTCCCACCTTTCAACTTTTCAGAGAATGACGTGATGACTTTAGTATTCTAATCATGGAAGAGAGAACCCCAGGGGACGAGGAAAAGGTATGTTCTTATATACTATGCACAATAATATTGTGTAGATTCCAGGTACTGTATCTACTACATTAAAGTACTAATAGATATGTAATCGTAATCCCAAAGTCTCTCTCTCTCTCTCTCTCTCTCTCTCTCTCTCTCTCTCTCTCATTCCTTATAGTCTTTTACATCGCCAAATCACACATAAAATATAATAATCTAAGCTCGTTAAAATATATTTAAACATATTCATGTGTTTACTGTATAATGTGTGCAGGGTCCTGTTAGGAAACGACCGAGGATAGATGTTGATAAAGACAGTTCTACAGACCTGGAAGACAATGAACTTAGATACTCAGATCAAACAGGGTCCATCATCCAGGAGAGAAATAGCCCAGGTAACTAAAACAATAAAAACCTAACAGGTAATTACAGCAGTATAAACTGACATGTAACTACAGTAGTATAAAACTGACAGGTAACCAAAGCAATATAAAGCTGACAGGTAACTACACCAGTATAAAACTGACAGGTAACTACAACAGTATAAAACTGACAGGTAACTACAGCAGTATAAAACTGACAGGTAACTACAGTAGTATAAAACAGACAGGTAACTACAACAGTATAAAACTGACAGGTAACTACAACAGTATAAAACTGACAGATAACTACAGCAGTATAAAACAGACAGGTAACTACAACAGTATAAAACTGACAGGTAACTACAGCAGTATAAAACTGACAGGTAACTACAGTAGTATAAAACTGACAGGTAACTACAGTAGTATAAAACTCACAGGTAACTACAACAGTATAAAACTCACAGGTAACTACGGTAGTATAAAACTCACAGGTAACTACAGTAGTATAAAACTCACAGGTAACTACGGTAGTATAAAACTGACAGGTAACTATAGCAGTATAAAAGTGATTCACACTATTTAAATGCGTAGACTTTCAGTTCGCGGGTCCGTTTTTATTTTTACATGTACTGTATATTATGATCGGTGATACACATGTATTTTGTCTGCGTATAGGAATTTTGAAATAGTGTGAAATATCGCTGTTAACATTAGATTTTATTTATTGTGATATTTTGGTCGTTTTTCAATTAACTGACAGTAGAAAACTCAATTTTACAGATATTATGCATGTTTGTTTGCAAGGACGTGATAACGTTCACACCACTTTGAGCCGAGTGACTGCATAGAGGAGTTGATCAAATCAACTCCCAATAAAATGATATAAGAACCTGGTCACGGCCCGCGGGAAAATATGTATTTTTTTAAATGGAAAGTTATTTCACTTTATTTATCAATCTAAAAGGCAGTGGGATAGTTGAATGAGATTCTCTATGTAACAAAGGGAAACTAAATTAACATTTTATTCATTACATGTACCGTTTTTATAATTTCTATTGTTACACAGTTTAAGAATTTGGTCGCAACCCACGGGAAAATGTGTATTAAGTGTAGTAAAAAAAACCTGAAAATTCTATAGGGTGTGGTTTGATTTTAAAACTTATGACATATGTTCTTGAAAACAACAACATATTTGGGGTTTTCATTAATATTTAATATAATTCGGCATTAAAATCTGAAAATTGATGTTTTCGATTTGCTTCAATTTGACGGTAACATAAATCAGTTGATGCCACTGGCTACCATTGCCGATCGTTTAATTTCCCGATTGTGGACATGTGTATACATTTATGTACCTTTGAATTTGAAAGATTCATGCAAGTGCTATAGAATACACAGTAACCGCAATTTCAAACACACCGACGTCTTTCTAGGCTCACAATCAGTCCGCGTAGCCCGTGTTTTGACCTGTACTGTATATTATGATCGGTGATATTCTGTCTGCGTGTAGGAGTTTTTTAATAGTGTGAAATATCGATGTTGACATTAGATTGTATATTTAGTGATAGTTTGGTCGTTTTTTCAGTTTACGTACTCAATTAACCGACGGTGGAAAAGTAAATATTTACAGAAATTATGCAATTAAACGTGCACTATTTGCTGCTAGCGCTGAACATTACATCTGTTTGTAAACACATACTCAGGTTCACGCCTCTTTGAGCCGAGTGGCTGTATAGGGAATTATTTCATATTTTGAAATCCACCTATCAACAAGCTGAGTCTGGTCAACGACGTACGTTGTAGGTTTCTCGAGTGAGAAGAGATTGATATTATAGGCCCGAGTATAAAGAGAATGAATGGCTATGATTTTTAAAACGTATATCTTCAGAAAAACAAAATTGTAAATACAGGTACATTCACGGAAATTCTTATGATAAAAATATGTAGAGATATTAAATTGATTAACTCTTGTGTTTTACCTTAGATGTTTCATTGAAAATGTCTTTTATTTGAAACATAATTTTGAACTTATTTTTGTTTTAATTAATATAAAATCTAAAGTATTTATTACAAAACATCTGAACATTTATGATTTTTAAAACTTTGGCCAACAATTGCAGAAGCATGATGACTTAAATCTTATTATTTACTTTGAGCACCCGATTGCCTCATAAACTATTTGTAAGAGTGGATCAAAAACCATTAGTGTGATGTACGTTTTTACAGTCGTATGATATGTATGGTTGTTAAAAAAATTAGAAGACAATGCGAACAGAAGCTGGAGACATTTGTGTCATTAATAGTGTAAAATTTGGTTTGTAATGACTTTAGATAATTGTATGAAAATAATATAGAAATGAAATTGTTTTAATAGAATTATGTAGCTTAAATTCCACCCTTCTACAATTATAGGTTCAATCTATAATTAATAACTTTTTGTACATATACCTGTGTCAACGTCAAAAAAGTGCAGTTTTCCTTAAGCATTTCTCAAAACTTGTTGAAACGATATACATTTGTAATACTATTCATAACAATTTGATGAAACTGTTTCTTTAAAAAATATACAAAATATTTGTGAAAATTAAAGGAACTCTATCATATAATGGACTTGATAAATAATTCAACGAAAACCGAATTATTGCCCTTGAATTCAATATCGTAAGACATATAATTGATTATTCAAATGATACGCAGAACAAGTTCTTGTGCATCGAATCAGATGAGAGAGATAAACTCCATATGCAGGTGATGTTGGACTATTGCTACATAAAAATGGGATGTTGACGATGGAGAAGTTGAAATTATCCCGTTTGTCATAAGCTATTCCCGTTTAAGTTATTCTTTGATGTGTCACATTATACATGTACATGTATTTTCACATATCAACACAACTTCATTAAAAATTTAACCCATTCGTGTTTATTTTTTTCATAAGTTGTTTCCCTTTCCAATTTGAGTTAAAGTGCATTGTGATGTACATTGTATATTTGTTTGATATAGGGTTAATAAATGATAAATCATTAATTGTGATTTTATAATTGTGAATTTTCTTTACTGTTTGGATTAAGTATTTACAAATCCATAATTGAAAATTAATTGTTTTACTTCCTTTTTGATCTCGAGGGGGCGCATTTTCACACTGTTCTCCATTATAAACTTGGACACCTCTTTCCTGTTTCACTATATATGTATATAGTGTTAATTGGTTGTTACAATCTACCAAATTTAAGATAAGATCTTAAAATTAGGATTATTTTCTTTGAATTGGTTACTCATCTCACTGTTGTAAATTAATGTCAATGAGCTTTCCCCTGAATTTGCAACTTTCTTTAGTTTAATAGGTCACCTAAGTAAACTCAGGTGACCTATTGCAATTGATTTTCGTCCGTCGTCGCTCGTCGTCCGCCATGCGTCATGCGTTAACAATTGAACATTTTTAACTTCTTAATAACTACCAGTCCAATTCTGTTCACATTTGGTATGAAGCATCATTGGGACAGGGGAGGGGGGCATAAATTATAAATGTCAGGACTCCAGCACCCCTGGGGCCCTAGGGGCGGGGCAAAAACTACCCAAAAATGACCAATTTTCAAAAACCTTCTTCTCAAGAACCACACACGTGTAAGAAAGACTAAATGCATAGTGACGTAGAGCAGGAAAACCTCTACCAATTGTAAATTGCATGATCCTCGGGGTAGGGATTCTGACCCCAGGGCGGGTCCAAACTTGTTATATAGTGTTTATGTGTAAAACACTTAAATTACATCTTCTTTAATGGTATTGATACTAAATTGAAAGTAAATAGATATTTAGAAAGAACTGTGACTCCTTTAACAAAACTGTAAATTTGATTATTCCTGGGGTAGGAGTTTTGGTATCAGGGTGGGGCCAAAATGGTCAGTTATTAAATGTGTTAACAATAGACATTTTTAACTTCCTCTTGATCACTATCATTCCAAGTCTTTTCAAATTTGATATGAAACATATTTGGAACAAAGGGAACATAAATTGTAAATTTCAGAATTCCTGCACCCATGGGGTCTTAGGGGCAGTGCAATTTTGAAAAATCTTCGCAAGAACCACACATATAAATAATAAAAACTAAATGCATAGTGATATAAAGTGGGGAGACCTCTACCAAAATTGTAAACTTCATGATCCCCGGTGTAGGGGTTCTGACCCCAGGACGGGGCCAAACTTCTGATATAGTGTTTATCTATAAAACACTTAAATACCATTTTCTTTAGTACTTTTGATACTAAATTGAAACTAAATGGATAGAGCAGGTAGTGTTTTACCAAAATTGTAAATTTTATTTTCCCCAGAGTGAGGGTTTTAACCCCAGGGTGGGTCCAAACCTAGTATATAGTATTTATGTGTAAATTTGCTGATACTGTATGAAATTTAAATGCATACTTAGGAATAGTAGAACAGGATGTACATAAAATGGTGGATTTCAAATTAGTCTTATATTTTGATAGTTTAATGTTAATACACTTATTATCTAAAGCCTTTCATCAGTGTATGCACTTTTGAGGGCAGTGAAGTTTTAAAAACACATCTTGCTTTATACTCATCCTGAACATTAGAATTTAGCTTAGCTATTCAGAACAGGATTTTTTTCTAGATTTCACTAGTCTTCAGGTGACCGATAAGGCATGTGGGCCTCTTGTTTCATTTGTCAATTTGAAATGCAAGTAGACGGATCTGTCAAAGTGGAGACATATGTAGGTGTGCATGAGTAGGATTCTACCAAAATTATTTGTGAAATTAAGTTTAACTTGTTCTTTGTGAACCTTTATAGTTTGACCTTTGATACATTGAGATATACCAAAACCTGGCATTTTGACATGTATGTTTGTAAAATTTGTTGATATTCGGACTTGAACAAAGAGCGAAGTACATTAAGCTCTAATCTTCGCCTCAAAATTAGGGTAAACCTAAAATGTGGTTTCACTAGGTTTTATCATTATAATTATGCACTGATACATGTGGAAATTAGTGACGTAATATGTTCTGTGACGTCATTTTCGTCATCTGCGATGGACAAGATTTATTGAAATCGGCGAAATTGGCTGTTGTTTATGCCTTTAAAACCATTTTAAAGATAGAACACGTGCACCAATCATAATAATGTTTGTATGCACTTTAATCATGTTGAAAGACAGTAATGAGCAAAATGTCTACATGGTTGATAAATGTGCAGACTATCAAATTGAACGTAAACCGTTTCCCACGTTCATCTGTAATACAATTTCCAACGTTGATGGTGTTTATCTATACAAGATAAATGAATAAATGATATCCATATGTAAAGCATATTGAATTTTATAAGACTCTACGTAGTTTGTATTGAAGAAGATAGTGTGTATACATGGAACTGGAATATTTCCGATTCCAATTTTACTAATTTTAAATATATACACTTAAAAATCAATTCATAACAATATATTTTTCAAAATGTACATGCTGCAGTATATGTATTTGTATGACATGCATGTTTCCTATCAATTAATCGATCTGTCGTTTATATTACAATGTTGGCGAACTCATTTAGGAGAGGTTGTTTCATGATATATGGTAATGAAATATTCGCATATACCCTGCTATAAGAGTGAGTGTTGGTTGTTGATAGATGAATGATGTAATACCTAGATGATATCTAAATTATTACTCATTTGTAGGCTAAAAGATAAAGTATGCGCTTGTATTGCGTGTTCCAAGACGACAAAACCCGGTGAACCCCGATCAATACATGTAAAAAATAGATTTAAAACATTTCTTAACAAAACATTTTTAGTAGAAACGAACGACTCTGACTGCATTTGCAGTCAATGTCAACAGATCTACAACTCTAATCGTTTCATGCTTAAATTTTCGCGAGCATTCATACCATAAAACTTCACATGTAAAATTTATGGAAAAACTACATTCTCAAAACAAAAGAATGTGTGGGCCAAATTCAAATGTTGCTATCTGGCTGTAATATCATATTATACACCCCTTTCTCTTTACACTCGTAAAGAGAAGGCGGTGGTTTAAATCAGACTGCTGAAAATGGATTGACTAACAGTTGGGTATTGGGTGGTGACCCACCACCTAAATTGCCTGGTTTATAATTAGTATCCTTATTATTTGCAATAAAGTGTCTAGCTTTAATATATAGGTCTACATATGTTATTACATAGAGAAGTGAACTTTGAACTGGTCATTTGTCAAAGTTAGAGATAAATTTAATAATTGTGTAGATATCTCGTTTGATTTTTTTTTAAATTGTCAGAAGCTTATAAGATTTAAAATCATACAAATTAAATATATCTCTAACTCTGTTTCACGGGCAAGTAGAAGAAATTTATAATTGGGAAAAGAATATCGTGCGGCCGGATAGGAGCTCTAATTATAATTATTGGCACGACAGTCATGCTGATAGACACTTCAAAAACAAAACTCTTAAAACTTACTTCAACCCAAACTTCAAAATTCTTAATTGTGTGAGGGGTGACTTAATTCATAGATTCAAACTTAGTTACTACTCAGTACTGCATACCACACAAGAGAGAGAGAAAAGGGGGTGGGGGTGGGTAAGCCGATAAATCTTAAAATCAAACGACTTTGTCATTTTAAAACAAAAAAGATACATTGTCAATAAAATTATTGAACTGTTATTACTTCTCAATGCAGTGTACTACTTCACTCGGTTAATTTTAGAGAGCAAGTGAAAGTAGTGAGCGCGAGCAGACATAAACAACCTATTCTTTACCAGCTCAAATTTAACAAATGTGAAAGAAAAATTCTAATCTGCAACTCTTAGTGGTAACTTTAAATTTTATTTTTTTACGAATGTTATATTTTTATCATCTTACATGTTTAAACAAACTATGTCTCACCAGTAAAATGTTGGTGAGCAGCCGTCACGGGCACTGGAAGTTAATGTAAATATATAGTATGTACATGTATAAAAAAGGAAGGGTAGAACACTCTTTTTGAGGCAAATTCGGGTTTGGGTTATTGTGGGCGTTTCTCAAACGGCCTGACGCGATGAAACGTTCACATATACCTTACTTTCAATATATGTACGGTTTCTTTCCGTTCCAATGCCGTTCATTCGAAGAAAAAGATGTTTTTACACCGAAGAAAAAGATGTTTTTACACCTCCAAGTGCCTAAGAATTTCGCTAGACTGTCTTACTTACGGTTTAATCGCACTGAGAAACGCCCACAATAACCCAAACCCGAATTTGCCTCAAAGAGAGTGTCCTACCCTTCCTTTTTTATACATGTACACATACTATATATTTACATTAACTTCCAGTGCCCGTGACGGCTGCTCACCAACATTTACGTGGCAGCCGTCGTCGTTCGTTGTTTCACATTGACAAAGGACCTTAATGTAAGATTTTTCCCCCTCTAACCTTTTGAACTAGCATGACGTTAGAATGTGCAAAACATCTTTTTTGATATAGAAAACCGCTATAAAACCATTTCTGAAATATAAAATCCCAGGGAGTTGGCAATAAAAAGAGAAAAACAGAACCAATATCTTCCGACGTACTTCAACGACTTACAGATGCTAAACAGATGGGAAACGGTAAAAAAAACAACTTATTTCATTATGAGGTAACACATTCCCTAAGGGAAAAAAATAGCAGCGTCAGATCTGCAAACATTCCCGTTCATGAATACGATGACGCCACGTAAACAAAGTTCCACAACTCTTACAAATTATATGAAATAATGAAAACGGGCGACTTTGGTAAATCCGGAAAAAAATAATTCACATATTTCCAATTTTAGTATTAATTAGCAACCCCCCAGGAGCTGCTTAATAGTATATACAAGTACCTGAACAAAACAGGGATAGATGTGACGAGTTTCTCAGCCAAGCAGTTCAGTTTTAAATATTGAAACGTCCACAGATTCTAGACCACAGGAGGGAATGTCCATAATTAATCATCAAGTTATCGTGACCAGTAATGGAATAAAGCTACAAAGCCCAGCCTTTAGCATGTTTCACAATGGCATCATTACTGGACACATAACCATTAATGTCAATTCATTGAAGGAATGAAATAGTTATTATATACTTTGATATATTATTAACCAATCCATTATGTCATTTAACAAAGAACCGGGTGTCGTTCTTTACACTGTGTTACTGTTTTATTATGAATACTATTATTCATTAACATTTACTGTGTTATAATACATAATATCACAACATTTAGTTTGATATATTGAATACTATTATTCATTAAAATTTACTGTGATATAATGAATACTATTATTTGTTAATATTTAATGTGTTACAATGAATACTATTATTCATTAACGTTTACTGTGTTACAATGAATACTACTATTTGTTAACATTTACTTTGTTATAATGAATACTATTACATGTATTTATTAACATTTACTTTGTTATAATAAGTACTATAATTTATTAAATTTTACTTTGTTATAATGAATACTATTATCTATCAGATTTTACTATGAATATAATGATTACTATTATTTATTAACATTTACTTTGTTATAATGAATAATATTATTATTAACATTTTGTTACAGTGGGTTCTATTATTTATTAACATTTACTTTGATATAATGAATACTATTATTTATTAACATTTACTTTGTTATACTATTATTTATGAACCTTTACTGGGTTATAATAGATACTATTATTTATTAACATTTACTTTGTTATACTATTATTTATGAACCTTTACTGGGTTATAATAGATACTATTATTTATTAACATTTACTGTGTTATAATGAATACTATTATTTATTAACATTGACTGTGTTATAATGGATACTATTATTTATTAACATTTACTTTGTTATAATGAATACTATTATTTATGAACCTTTACTGGGTTATAAAAGATACTATTATTTATTAACATTTACTGGGTTATAATAGATACTATTATTTATTAACATTTACTTTGTTACACACACAGATCCGTTTCCTGATTTAACAAAGGACCAGCGTGTCGTTCTCTACACCTTGTTATTGTGTGTTGATTATCGCTTTGATGTCGTTTTGGATGATGACGTCACTATGGGTGGCATTGATGTCAGGAGGACACTGAGTGAGTTGAAGGAGAAAGGACTGGTGACACGTTACAGTGACAGTGAACGTTTCCATATTTCGCAAAATACAAAGATAATGAAATCTTACGGAGAAAATTGTCTGCTGAGTGACATAGACAAAGACTTCTACATGCAGGTCGCTTCAGATTATTCCCTATGTATGTATACATTAGAGTATCTCAGTGAGGATACTGACATAGAACAGCCTGTGGACACCCCTATAACGGTGATGAGACTGATTGTGGAGGGACGGATAGAGGCTCTTATTGATATAGGTACTCGTTTACTCATTAGTTATTTCAAAGTAAACAAATTCAAATAAAGCACATTAGAGGTATGTATTTCCTCATTAGTTATTTGAAAGTGAATAAAGTACATTCTACAAATGACTGGAACATGATATACATGGCGTTGAGTGCTACTCACAAATTAACTTACTGTACGGATTCTGAAAATAACGTTAAATTGTGTTACTTGCGAATCATGGTTTGTACTCGCATGATTAAATATATTTCTTAATGTTTATATACGATTCATATGTCAAACGTTGAATTAATCTAATATATATTGTAAAAAGACCCACAACTTTAAAATCTAAGATGCATCTTCAGGATTTACACCTCACATTATAATAAATATATGATGATTAGGCTAAGTATAATTCAAATCGCATTCAAAACTGTTTCATAATTAAATGAAACATGGGAAAAGAACGGAATGGGGGCTAGTTGCGTGGAATCAAATATAAATTGCACCTTAGGCAACATTAAACAAATAGCACACTTTACTTACTAGCATTTACCCCCCCCCCCCCCCCCGCAACACACACACACACACACACAAAACCCAACAACAAACAGAAAACTAGCGAACAAAACAAATAACATTTTAATTAATTTCTTTGTATTCAAGTATGACAAGGCTATTGTGTAATGATTTAGATACTGGACAATAAGATTTTTCCATTAAAATATCCAGCGATAGTAAACAAGTTTCCAAACTGTATTCTTAAAGATGAAGTTGGGTAATTTTGAATGGGACGTCCTTAACACTCTATATCCTAATTGATAAAAAGGATGAGCGCATCAGTTACATAAAAAGTTAGCTTCAAGCCCTGGGTGTAATGTCCTGACATTTTTTATAATGTCGTAGCTGATAAGACATTTTTACAAAATTGATACATTTATACAACACCCATATTAAATAAGTTTATGATATACAATCATTATCTTTATCAATTTTTATCAATTAATTTTCAATGTCATTTTAGGTTTAAAATAAACAAGGGTGTAATATTTTGAACTGGAAGGTACCTGGTGACATGATAAAGTATTATAATGGTGATGGAAGGGGGATGTATATACTGTTTATAAACACTTGTATACAAGTAGAAACCGTATATAGATATAATTCATTTTCTTTGGTTATGTTTTCAATTATGGCCTGCCTGATCAAACTACTATTGTCTGTCTCCTTCTCAACCAGTAATCTTTACAAAGTGTAGGGGTTGCCCCCCCCTCCCCCCCCGAAATATTAGCACCTAACGTGTGAGGACAGAACTCAATCAAAGTATTCTAACGTACTAGACATTTTCGATCCGCCTATTCATTGAACGCGGGAAATGCTATGCAACTGATGTAAACAGTGGATTGTGACGTCATATTTCGTGTCGGTGTTTAGCAAATATACGAAACGTTGTACAAATTCGCATTAATCAAATATAGTGATTATATATGATTAAGAAAATAAGATTTACATGATTTTACGGATTTTATGTAACATCTCAGAACGACGTGAACATGGTATACGAGATTCAAAATGGAGAAATACATGTCCACTCGCTAATATTCGAATCGACGCCATTGGGACCAAAATTTTCAAGTTCCATAGATATGATTTAATTTTTCATTAGTTTTCTATATTTTCCTTTTAAACATGTATATACGTGTTACCTATAGGGAGAGGCCGTGAGAGGGCTTTGCCCTCTATAATTGAAATATTTGGTCATCACTACACGCAGTGTTCGAACACCTGCTGAAATCACACATACCAAATGCAACACGGACGACTACATTGATTTACATCTACAGTAACTATGATGCACGTCTGCTCGCAATTTTCTGTCCCGCACTTTGAATGGAGAGTTCCATTACGGGAGATAACTCTTCCAAACATTCTCATAGTTTATTAAAAACAATTCATTTATGGTATATACTGTTCATTTTTATGATTTTCATTTTTCGTTGACTTTATAATATTCGTTTACATTGAAATTGATTTATTACCCATAAAATCAAACCATATAAATTACATTTAGATAAAACTATGAAATAAACAAAACATTGGTTAAACTCAACGTGGTCATTATTTCAGCTACTCATTTAATATATTAGATATAAAATGCCATCAGTGGATTTTTTAAAACCCGAATTAATCTTTATAATTAATATCATTACATGAAATTTTGATTTCCATTTAAACTGCACTGCCGCACCAGACTTGCATATTTTATCTGTGATTCCAAAGTTTTGCTTACATATGGCTTTGTCCTTAATAAATACATGCAATTAGAGCAAAACATCAATATTCTTTAAATTTAACATATATTTTGATGATATAGCAAAAAAAAATTCTTGAATATTGTAATTATTTTATAAGGCCTTAAACTTCCATAATTACTGCTATGCATGAATGCCAATTACTAGTAAAAATCAAAACCAGTTGTTTCTAAAAATAGAAACATGTGAGGAAATACGCAAGTTCCGAGTTACCAAAAAGTTATTTCCCTTTGTCGAACTCTTTCGCATTTTATGACGTATGGTGGGTACACAATGTATACATTATATCGTAGACTGGCATTGTACATAACGATTACGTACGATTAATGTAATAAAAACGTAACTTTTGTTTATATCAATCACTGGTATGCATATTCTGGCCATATCAAGCATAATCTGTTTGAATAAGATCATCAAATTGGCTATTGAATCATTATTCGTTTCCTCTTCTACATGAGTGACGCTTTTATCAAAGGAAGATGGCAATTAACAATATTTGTTTGAGCCATTTTGTTATCCAATACTCGTAAACTCACTAAAGTTGCCTTTTCCCTGAGATAGGATGGTCTCAGAAACTCTGGATATCATCTTTTAAGAAATAATGCAACGATAGTAATTAGCAAACGTACCCACTGTCATCATATTTTACGTCATAATTTACGGAAGAGTTCGACAAAGGGAAATAACTCTTGGGGAACTCGGAACTTCCGTATTTTAAAGTACATTTTTCATATCATGTTACACCCTAAATCAAAAAAAAAAAAAAAATATATATATATATATATAACAAAATGGAAAATTCTATGTACCCATCTGGACGAATTTAGTGATTTTGCATGTTTTCTCTGAGACATCCTCTGAAGATTCTAAGAACAAAGAGTAAATAAAAACGAAGCGATATGTTATGCGGGAAGATGAAGAGAAATTGTGATATACTGGTTCTTTTCTTTTGATAGAGATGAGAGCCTTCAAATGCAGTGGTTTATTATAACGGAAAAATTGGATTCCGAGGAATGGAATTGCATAAAAGTCGCGACACAGAGCAATATACCATCAAAACTTTTCCAGAAAGTAACTTACAACATATTCAATTTGCCGCAAGAATTAAGAAAATGCAGAGAGGGCTTAAAATATAAACGTAGACATCAAATTTAAATTGCAAAACTTTACGAACAACCTGAGAATTCTACTGAAAACTCTACCCCTTTTACATATTGTTAATCCGACGAATTGAGGCATTCTACCGCACACCATTGATTGATAGCTTCCATTCTAGGAGCGAAAACAAAGTAGTTAGTACCGCAAATTAGCGCTGGAAAAATTACAATTGTTAACAAATTATCTACTATGTTTAATGTTGTTGGTTTTAGCTCACCTGAGCCAAAGGCTCAAGTGAGCTTCGTTGGCGTCGTAAACTTTTTCACATTTTCGACTTCTTAAGAACCGCGGGGCCAATTTCAACCAAGTTTGCCACAAAGCAAAGGGCTTGCAAGTTTGTTCAAATGAAGGGTCTTGTCTCTTTCAAAGGGGAGATAATCACAAAAATGTAAAAACAAGGTGGGGTCATTTAAAAATATTCTTCTCAAGAACCACTGAGTCAGAAAATCTGAGATTTACATGAAAGGTTCCTGACATAATGCAGAATCAGGTTTGTAAAACTCATGGCCCCTGTGGGTATTATGGGGCCACAATAGGGGATCAAAGTTTTACATAAAAATATATGGGGAACATCTTTAAAAATCTTCTTCTCAAGATGTAACCCTTTTTGTCACTAGAAGTCAAATCCAAGTTAATTTTCCAATTTTTATTACAAGTACAGAGTTTGCCAACAACTCTATAACTCTTTCTGCTTCTCTTTTTTTCTTTTCTTCTTCTCTTTCTGTATTCTCAAAACACTGCCAGAGCAATAGAACTGTGTATCCTTGTGCTAAAATACAGGTACAGAGGTTGTAAAATAGGAACTTTGCTGACAGTTTGTTAATGGCGTAGTGATTTCAATCTACGGTATCACCACTTGTGTGGTTATAATTACAACAGCTGCTTATAGAGCAATTACAAATTAAGAGTTTTAATTTTCCGCATCCCCTCACATATAGATAGAGTTGTCAAAACAACAATAAACCAAGCAATGGTATAGTATAATGACCGATAATTGAGAAAAACAAAACAAACACCCCTGTACCTCGTTATCTGGTTACAACAAACCACTAGGCCAGAAAAGCTGAGATTTACATTAAGTCTTCCTGACATAGTGCAGATTCAGGTTTGTACAGATCATGACCCCCCCCCCCCCCCTCGGGGAGGGGGGTGGTGGATGGAGTCACAATAGGGGATCAAAGATTTACATACAAATATATATTAATTTTTTAAAAATCTTCTTCTCAAGAACCACTGAGCCAGAAACGCTTTACATGAAAACTTTTTGACATAATGCAGATTCACGTGTTAAAATCATGACCCCGGGGCTAAGATGAGGCGACAATAGGGGATCAATTTTTACATTGAAATATATAGGGAAAATCATTAAAAGTTTACATTCACCTGAAAGCTTCCTGACCTAGTCCAGATTCAATTTTGAAAAAAAAACCATGACCACCGGGAGTGAGTTGGGATCACAATAGGGATCAAAGTTTTGCATGCGAATATATAGAAAAATCTTTAAATATGAGTGAAAGTGATTCAGGTGGGGGATGTGGCCCATGGACCTCTTGTTTATTTTAAAATGTGTTATATATAATTTTTTGTAATATATCCAACATGGAAGTTGAAGCCTTCGTCGCGTCTAGTCTGTATAATGAACGGTGAGATAACGAACATGATCAGTATAATATACACGTCTGTGAATGCAATCCTTTTACGTACAAGACAACCAAACACAACTTTGGTGTAAGCCAGGCAAGCTTGTCGGGCAGCCGGCGTTTAATAACTTTACAAAAAATATACTACATACATGGTAACTGACTTGAACTAGTTTTATGCAAGTACTGAATCAAATAACAAAATGTCAAGAACCCCCCCCCCCCATATTTGACGTTAAAAACCGCCCAGGTAAAACCATGGATAAACTATTTTTAAAAAAACTATGGAAAACTGTGTCCGAAAGCAAGTGTTAAGTAACGTCTAAGGGTGAATATCGGACCTTATCCATAATTAAATATAATAAAAAAGTATGCTACGTGCACTTCGTGAGACTTGCTTAGAATGGCCTTACTCATGATATCAACACGTTATATAGGCCTTCGTATGGCCACGCCTTGTATTACTACGCATAGGCATTCGAATACGTTCCGATCATACAACGTGTTCCGGCTACTCCGGCTGAACATCTATGACGCTTCGTTATGGACGTCAACAACTTGAAATGTATGGAAACGTGTTGTTAACACAATTCAGCAATGCTACCGACCAACAATGTAAATATAAGTAATAAGGTATCATTTTAAAGTATTTATCAGGATATAAATACGGGTTGGTACATGATCAAATTTTCAGTTCAACTGATGTTGAAGTTGATGTTCAACGAAGGGCTTTATGGAATTTGATCACGTGACCAACCCGTATTTATATCCCGATAAATATTTTAAATACCTTATTTCTTAAAATAACGGTAATGTACAGTACATGTATATTGTATTCCTTGTTGGAGGTATGAGATTGATCATTCTTCGTTATTTTCACCTTTCAAGTGTATGTGTAATTCAAACTTGTGTCATGAATTTGTTGGAAAATGGGGAAACAATAAATCAAGTAAATCTGAGTTATACAGATATCGTTGATTCTACAGTATACAATGTATATTGATATACATGTATACAATATACATATGTAGACCTAGAGAGTGAGAGAGGGGGGTACAAGGAAGTAGCATTGTTTTTACAATTGGGGGATGCTATGACAAAATATATCTCGACAAGCCTACCATCCTAACGTTTGATCTAGTACAGAGCTATCGTCCAAAAGTATGTATGTGTGGGTGGGGGTTGCTTTGTTCCAGAAACCCAAGATGTAATATATAGAGCACTTTTTCATGGCTGATGGCACATTATTTAGAAATTTCAGGATAACTTGAGTTCGTCTGCTCACATTGAGCGTGGTACACTCATGACATACAGTAAAGCTTAAAACCACTTTTTTTTAATGGCAATTATCTGGGTCCCTTTATACACTACTCAGCTTGTCATTTGCAGTGACATAATTACATTTGCAAATCGATTATTATTAATTTAATTAAAAGTCAAAACGAGTAGTGCATTGCGAAAGTTTAAACATAATAAGATTGTATTTTGTTTAACGTCTCTCAAGAATTTTCACTTATAAGGAGACGTCACCAAGACCGGTGAAGGGCTCCAAATTTAGGCCTCTGCTCGGCGTTTACGGCCATTGAGGGTTCTTTAGCGTGTCACACCTACTGTAACACGGGACATCCGTTTTTAAGGTCATATCGGAGGACCCGTGACATTCACACCTGATGCGTTGGAACTATCTGTTTTAACGACTTAGACCTGGGATTCGAACCCCGCCTTCCGCATGCGGGGCGAGCGCTCTAACCTCGAGAACATCGCGGCGGTGTAAAAGAATTGTTAAAGTGTTTACAATGCTCTGTTATGAAACATAATAATCGGTTTGGTGTTTTTACTGAAGCAGTCTCTATACTTATTTCGGTCCAATTTTTGTAGTTGGAGTTGATCCCTTTAACTTGTAAAAGTCAGTCGTTGATTATATAAATAAGCCTCTTCGTAAAACTCCAGTAGTTGCACCCTTTCTCTAACAACTTGAGATCGGTCACAAACTGGTCAAGGGTTTCTCTATTTATGTGATATCTACTATGGATTTTGTATCTATTGTATACATGTATGTGATTGGTTCTGGACTTTACACAAGCTTCAAATTTTTCAAAGTTTTCGATCCTCCTCTTTTACAATTCGCGTGAAATATATATGTCACGCCCTGTTTGTCCAATCCATATCATCACACATAGGACTCAAGGCGGATGTGACCTGTTGACGGGGGATGCTCACTCCCCTTAAGCACCTCATCCCACCTCCGGTGTGTCCAGGGTTCCGTGTTTGCCCAACTATCTATTTTGTATTGCTTATAGGAGTCATGAGATTGATCACGGTTCGTTATCTTCACCTTTCACATGCACACCTTTCAACCTCCTTTTTCGCTTTAAGGGGTCCCAAGAAAGTTAAGTTTACGTGTTGCACAAACGATTTCCACTGACCTTCTAGATATTCACTGATCCAGTCCGTCACAGGCATTGGTCCAAATAACCCCACCACCACCACCACCACCACCACCCCACCCCCAAATCACCCAATATCCTCCTGTGTCTGTGTTACGGACAATATATATGTTGATGGCTATTATCTAGTACGATATTTTAAGATTTAATGTGACACTATGTCACGTTTATGCTGAAAATAATTCATATTTTACTAGGTTTTTTGGGGTGGGGTGGGGGTGGGATCACTTGTCAAAAACTAGAAAGGGTCATATTGAATGCAGAATTGACGAAATACCTAATATTACATATACACCCTTCATACATGTAACAACCTATGAGGTGACCACCCAGTATTCCGACGGTCCGATAGTCCAAAGGGCCGGTATTCCTACGATTCGATAGTCCGAAGGGCCGGTATTCCTACGGTTCGATAGTCCGAAGGGCCGGTATTCCTACGGTTCGATAGTCCGACGGGCCGGTATTCCGACGATCCGGTAGTCCGACAGGCCAGTATAGATGAGTTTGTATAATTTAATCATTAAATCATATAATAAAATGAATGTTGCTGGGTTTTTTTTCAGTCAATACGATGATTTAGTTATCTTCGAAGTACAGTATTCATCTCGTCCTTTGGGCTCGGTGAATATTGTACTACTCAGGCGACTTAATCACTGTATTGACCTCAAAACAGCAATATTGGTATAATGTGATATTTTTGATTAATTTGCTAGTCACTGATATTTGTAAATTATATTGCAAAAAATTGCAAAATAAGGCGAAATTTGGTTATAATTTTCATTTTTACTAAGAAATCAGAGAAATGGAAAATTGTTTTAAAACAGCATTCCTCCTATCTTTCAAACATCAACTTACACCACAAGTATGTGTTTGAGTAACAGGGATTCTGATAAGTTGGGTCTGGTAATAGTGGGGGAATGATGTCCTACAGCGGAAAACCGAAAAAGGGGGTGAGTAAAAGTCTTACAAACATACAAATATTTACAGTATTAGCTGCCATCATCTTAATATTTACGCTACAAACATTATAAATTTACTAGGAATGGAATAAACATGTTGTTTCTCGAATGAATTTCCTAAAAATAACTTTGATATAAACTAGAGTAAACATTTTCTTCGTTACGGACGCCATTTAATGGCATGACACTGTAATTTACAACCCCAATCGGTTACTTAGTGATATTTTGAGTTTTATTCCAATTTTGTTTAGAGGGGATATTTACCAGCATAATATACTTGATTTGTAATATCTTTTTTAATTGGGGCATATTTCACGCCTTATCGGTACAACTTCTTCTACAATTAAGACACTTCTTATAAGGTCTTGACTCACCTGGATAACGACACTGGAGCTCTATTTTTCCTTTGTTTGCTCTTTGCTTTTTAGGCTTTTCTTTTCTTTTCTTTCCCTTTCTGCCAACAAACATGGTTATTGCAAGTATTATGAATGTATGAATGAATGGAATTTTTGCCAAATCAGACCTTTGATGTGAACAAGTTATTTTTTTTTTAAGTTTTACTTTCTGTACGCGAAAGTTCGTTGTAACATTCATTTTCTTTTGATTGATTATACAGATTAAAACTAGCAACACGTGTAGCAGTCTTTCATCATCGACCAAAATATCATTTGCCTCATTATCTTGTTAATAATTTCATAGACTACTAAATTCATATTCATACTCAACGACCTAGTCAGTTTGATATCAAAATGATGTGAGGAAATACTTTTATTAAACATAACATTGAAAGGCAATAATTACCTTTTTTAAAGTTGTGTTTTGGCCAGGTTTCAAAGCAATCCGGTTTAAAGCTTGATGATGTTTGTCCGTCCGTGTAAAAAATGTTGAATTTATCTGCAATGGTAAGGGTCATTTACTACATATTTTGCTTGTACTTCATCAGTTAGCAGTTTTGATTTCCATAAATACCGGGTTCTCTGATTTACTTCACACTTTAATGATTTTGGTCAGAAATTGATTGTCTGATGTATAATCCGACCGTGTCGATTTTGGCGGTTTCTGATAATTTCCATAAAATAATGCCTGACATGAATAAATTTTAGCTCTATTAAATACAACTTTTGGTTACGGTCAACTTGTCGGACTATAGGACCGTCGGACTATTGGACCGTCAGAATACTCGGCTTGACCCGGTATAATTAATGCATTGAATTAAACTGTGCATATAACATATTTAAAAGAGAAACATGCATTGCTTTATGAGCCAAAACCTGGTAACCGATTACCAAGCACTGGTATTTTACAAAATTGATTTACACTGATTCATAAATTCTAACATTAGAATTAAAAGTATTTCAAGCCTTGTGTATACCATAAAGCGATGCATGTTTCTCTTTTAAATATGTTATATGCACAGTTTAATTCAATACATTAATTATACCCCCTTGGTATTCGTTTGTAATAAATATTGATAGTAACATAAATACATTAGAATAATCATATTATATCTAGATATCACTTATAATTCGAATTATTCCTTTTCTGTAGTTGTATATTGTTTTGTTCTTGATATCCGAATTCCACGTTCTTAGTAGCTTTCATTTTAGGTAACCCACGGTCCTTTGTGCCCAATTTCATTCACCCGTTGTTATGATGGGCCGACACTTTGATATAAGTTTGGAAAAGTCGCATGCGTTTCTGCAGAACAGGTGTTTTTACTACGAAAGTGTTCTATTAAAGAATGGCGTCTTTTATTGACCTATTTATTTTTTTAACAACGCTTTAATATATGTTACATTTTCACGACCACGAAAAAGATAATTCATGGTACTGTCGACTATGATTTTGAATGTCAAGACCTTTGGACTATACATTTCGCATAGCAAGGCATTTTATAGTTAGAAGACAGAAAATCAATAATGTTTGACAAGTGGTGTATGCTATGGACACCACGCCATCAAGCCGCACGTACACGGACTACACGAGAACTGAACATGGTCATAACATGTCAAACTGCAGGGGCGGATCAGGGAAGTTTTGAAAGGGGGGAGCTTCTACCATTAATTTTGACCTTCAAGGGGGGGGGGGTTACCCCCCAAATGCTTTATTTTTACCTGTTTTAGCAATTTGTATACGCCCGTCGAAGACGGGACTTATTATGGTATGACGTCGTCCGTCTGTCTGTCCGTCTGTCTGTCTGGACCTTGTGGGCAGGATACAGACTGAACCATAAGCCCTAGGACTTTACAACTAGGTATATTTGATCATCATGATGAGAGGAAGGTGCTGATTGTTTTTCAAGGTCAAAGGTCAAGGTCGTAGTATCACTTGTTAGGAAAACCTTGTGGGCAGGATACAAACCGAATCGTAAGCTCCAGGATATTATAACTTGGTATCTTTGATTATCATAATGAGAGGAAGGTGCCTATTGTTTTTCAAGATCAGAGGTCAAAGGTCAAGGTGTTAGTATCACTTATTAGGAAAACCTTGTGGGCAGGGTACAAACCGAATCGTTATCATATTTATGAAGTAGTGCATTCTAAGGCTATCCCTCTTTATATCTTGATATCCATTTCTACAAGCATAATAATGAATTAGCTCACAGAGGACAGTGCTAACTTCACTAAAATATGAATGCCACTAAAATATGTTTTCCTTGAGCAAAATCTACGGGCGTATTATGCCACGTTGGCATTGCTCTTGTTTTCTGACGGATCTGCCCCTGAACTGGAGCATGGCATTGAGTAAACTTTTGTCAAGATTGTAGGGCTGGGGGAAAGGGAGGCGTGTATAAGCCGTATTTAATGTTTATTTCTGTCCAGATTGTAATACAATATGAATCCCGAGAATTTTAGAAGTAATCTGTAAAGAAAAAACAAAAAAAACCAAAACACCTGGAAAGAAAAGTACGATGAAACCATGTGATGCTGTAAATAAATTCAGGCTCGTTACACTGCATCATCTTTTTCTTTGTTTTTTGTTTTGTTTTGTTATTGTTTGTTGCTTTTTTCAGGGGGCATCCGAAGGAGAAGTTGGTTTCTCAATTGTCTGAAAATCTTATGCAAAATTCAAATATGAAATCAAAGCTCTAAATCCTGAATTTTTGGGGTAAAGGGACAAGGGATGATCTTTTATTCCAAATCTTTGGTTAGTTTGATTATATTTCCACTACAATTCATTATTTTTTAAGAAAGTCAGGAACCAGCCAATAGATACAACCTTAAAATGGCCAACTCTCAATAGTATGAGGAAAAGAACGATATCCGAAAGAGTGCGAGGCTAGTCCCTACCTCCACCCCTTAATGCTACGTAACTAAATGTAGGTCGAGCTACTAAATGCTTTAAAACTTGATCTAAATTTAGAAAAAAAACATATTTTGAAATATTGAATTGCACATGAAAAAAAGTCCAAATTTCATCGGAAATATTACATAAGATACGGATGTAATATACATTTACATATAATTAACATTGTCCAGGTGCAGATCTAGAAAATTTTCGGGGGAGAGAGGTGAATCAGAGGATTAGGTTGTCGATATCATATATGCATTTTGTAATTTTATATCGTTTGCATATGGTTATGTAGATTAGCTTCCAAATAAAAACACTCTTTAAAAACGAATTTGAAATGACAAATGAATTTACAACGTTGATTGTTAAGGGGTGTGATCAAAAGTTCAATGGCTAACAAAAAAATTCACAAATAGTTTTCAAATAGCCCTTCCGCCCCGCCCACCCCCCCCCCCCCCACCCCCCCCCCCCCCCCCCTCTGAATTTGATGTATTTGGAAAATAATATAATTTTGTGAAAAACTATGTCGGATGACATAAACTTACGGGAGTTTTAACCCCCCTCCTCACCTAACTATTGGAACTTAGATTCTATTTGTATCCTATAATCAATTCCGTATTGATATTCCCGAAAAAATATAGATGTCATACTCCAATTCTCTCTCTCTCTCTCTCTCTCTCTCTCTCTCTCTCTCTCTCTCTCTCTCTTTTTCTGTCTCTCTCTCTTTCTTTTTTAAACCAAAATCAAAAGTGTGTGTTGAAATGTACATACGCTGGTTGCACATGTAATATATGCATATCTAAATGTGTTTTTGTTCTCCAAACTTCAAAATATGGATTGAAATTAATAATGAAGAATTGATGATATACTAGAGATATCTTGATTCAGATCTTAATAAGTAAAGGACTAATATTTACATATTTTATTACATCATAATCCTGCGAAAAAAATCACAGAATGGACACATCAATAAAATCAATGACTAAAATTATTTTACAGTCACATTATTTTTCATATATTACAGAAAAAAAAATGTTTAGCTGGCAGGGGAAATAACTTTCGCAGTATAAAAGAAAACGTATCCCGTTTAGAAGTCTTTTTATTGAAATATAAACGTTCTTACCAAGCGACTTCACGAAAACTGCCAATGTCAGAAATTTTCAGGCGCAACATCACAGAAAAGAAAATTTATGCAATCGAGGCGAAGTATATCAATTGATCGGACAAACATATTTTTATATCGATCAATCGTACAAGTGTAAACTTGGTATAGCTTGCTGTTGACTTTGATATTGCGAATTAAGTTAAGATCTTATATAAGACCAGTTGTATTATTGAGTGTGAGCTACCAATAAATAGTTAATTCATAACATTAACGATTCTTTTCACTTAGTTGGTTCATTTCTGGATTTGAACGAAATTTCTCTAAATTCTGCCAGCCTTTGCGTTGTAATTTTCGCGCACCTTTTAGGACGTACTCTACATCGTCATAATGGCTGACTTTCTTTAAAAACATAGATGAAAATATAAATATCAGCAATATTTGTCTATTCATTTGTTTTTAAATCATTGCCTACCTGAGTAGCTCAGTATGTAAGCACGCTGACTACAGAGAGAGAGAGAGAAGAAACGCTACGTTGGCTACTGAACTCTAGATCGCGGGTTCGAGTCCAGTAGGGGTTTTACTTTTTTCTCCCATATTGTTTTCTACTAATGCCTCGTTCACACGGATGCGCATTAAATTTTACTTCGCATTACATTTGATACGAAGTAAAATAATGCACATTAAATTAATTCGAATCAAATAGCGTTCACACGGCGGTAATATTTAATGCGAAGTAAACTAATGCGCATTAAATTCGCATGCATCTCTGAATTAGGCCTAAAGTGTAGGGAATGAATCAAAGGATATACTATATTATTGAAAATTATTTTTATAGATATTTGAATATTGGATAGATACATAATTCATTGTTCAAAATACTAGGCCTATATATAGTGTACATGTTTACAATTTACATGTACATGTAACTGATCTACACACAAGGAGTGTTGTCGTGTTTGTTTTTCGCACAAATCTAACATTAATATATCTAGCTGACCACGGTATGATGCATGTGACCCAAATTTGCCATTATGCATGTGTGTACATTTAATGCGAATTAGCTTCGCTTTGTGTTCACACGGAGCTAATGCGAAGTAAATTTAATTCGCATTAAATCGCGATGTAAATTTTAATTCGAAGTAAACTAATGCGCATTAAAATATCCGTGTGAACGCGGTTCAGATTTAATTCGCAATAACTTAGGTTTAATGCAAATCAAATTCTTCGTGTGAACGAGGGATAAAACTGCTTTTTTTTAATACATAAAGTAAAGAAAGTTTTTAATTTCAAAATATTGTTGTACATATCATCAATTTTTTATCCATATTAAATATCTCTGATGTAGCATATGTACTTAAACAAAGGAATTCTTTTGAAAACCTTTTCTTAAAATATGTAGTTATTTACATTTACCAAAATCTTGCCGGCCCATAAATTTGTGCTTGCACCAATGTTTCATGTAGATATATGAATTATGAAATATAAACCGCAAGAGAAGGGCTACTGCGCCTATTTAAATGTATGTAGTAGTTATCCCATACAATATTGTTGGTTATGTGCAGATACTCGATGAGTGTGGTCATAATGACACGAGATTGCGTAGCTCCCGAGTGTTATTATGACCACGCCCATCGGGCATCTGAACATAATCAACATTATTATATACTTTCAATTTCATCTCTTCTTTTTTCTTTAAAAGTTTGAGGGCATATATCACACGATATATGCCCGGAAACATTCCGGCCCGCAAACATTACGTCACAATCAAATTTCTACGCCGTTAATATTCAATTTTTTCGTGTTTTTCATCTTTTACTCAGTTAAACCGATAAAGTTATTGTTAAAAATAGAATTATTGTTAGTCTCTAAATGAAATTGAAAGTATATAATAAAAAGGTTATAGACTTTGTATGGGAGATATGACGACCTCATTTTTTGTCGCGAACGGACCTCGCAAGCTCGGTCCGTCTACGCGCCAAAAAACGCGGTCGTCATATTTTCCCATACAAAGTCTATAACCTATAAATATTATATGGGGTAAGTGACTTGTACCATAGTTTACTATTATTCATTATATTTTATTATTGCTTTCGGAAGCGCGGTCGCCTGTTTACAATATGATGCCATTTGTTTTGTTTGTTTGGCTGTTTTTGGTTTTTTTTTCTGTTTTAGTTTTTTGGTGTGTGTGTGTGGTTTTTTTTTTTTTTTGGTCTTTACATTGCACTTTGTACACCATATATCTCTATTAAAATGACTTTCTATCATCAAAAATTGTATGATCATTTATGATTAAAAAATATATATATGTTTTTGAAATGCATATAAATGTTAGGACCCGGGCCCAATCCGCCCCTAGGAAAAACCGTCCCAGTATAGAATTTTTCCCTAAATGAAAGTACGCTTTTTTCCCCTTCTTACATTTTAGCTATGATATCCGTTTCCAGTTCTATTACTGGAACTCTCTTATTATCTATACCCATGAAGTTGTTTTTTTCCCCCTTTATTTTGAACAGGGTCTTGTTTATCACAATCATCGTCGTATGGGATATTTAAAGGAAATTATTCAAATCGTGTAATGATACACCAAAATTCATTCAGACATATCAAGTCTTTTCCGTCATTTATTATGAGAAGGGAAGATTAAATTACCTTTATTTATACAGTGCATCTATTTTACTTTTCAAGATATTTAAAAAGAAGGGGAAATTCTATACCAGGGTAGTTTTTCCGCCGAGGGGAAAACTTTATACTGACTCTACATAGGGGGAACTATATGCCCCCCCCCCCCGCCCCCAACCCCACCCCATTTTGGGAAAAAAAATCTATCCCTGGCGCATTTTTCAGGGAGGAAAGTCTATGTGGGGGAAAAGCCTATGCTACAAAACCGGTATCTCGGGTAAAACACGTTCTCATTGCGTACTGAATATCGCCTAACTATAACTCAAAAGGTAAAAGATGTCGACAAAAATTGATAAGTTTGTATCGCAAACAAATGTGATATATCTGCCCCAGTTTTACAGCGGAATGTGTTAAAGACCCGGATGTCGTGTTTATTTATTTAAATAATTTAATATTCATTTACAATGTGTACTATCAATTTTATTTAGCTTCGTTTATTAGACTAGTTTGATTTATCAGAGTTTTCTCATATATTAAAATTATTGAATGTAAAGAGGTTCGTGATGAATATTGTGAAATAGTGTCTTGGGGGTGGAGGTAGTTTTAAAAATGAGTTAAATCACACATTTTGTGGTATGTATGGCTACATTTATATCGATGAAAGCTAGAAATTATATTAATGTATCTATTTTTAAATTATACAATACATTTTAACTATCGGATGTTGTGTGGAATAGGACTAATTTCATCACTAAACGGATTTAAAGACAAATGCCATGAAAATATATGTTTTCCAACGAATAAAACGACACGCAGCATGATTGTGTCTTTACCTGCCTATCTTAAAATATTGAGAGAGAGAGAGAGAGAGAGAGAGAGAGAGAGAGAGAGAGAGAGATATCTTCACTTTTTCATCGCCATAATATTTTTTTTCGCTGGTCCGGAATTTGGATAAGGATATTTCATATCTGTCGTCACGTTGAGATGAAAGGAGTTCCAACGCAGTTTGTGAAACAATATTTGGGCATTGAGACATTGAAACGCTTGTATGACACTTATCAAGTGAAATGAAGATAATCCATGTATCTATATTAGATGTATTGTACGTGTAGTGTCCCGTTTTGAATTCTATTTTTTCTTGAATCGGAATACAAATAGAGATGAGATGTTTTTTCTTGATATGTTCCACATGACAAATATGAATAAACAAATGAGACGTTATGATCATCTGTTAATTCAGAAGCAATTGTAGCTAACACGCTATGTAGCACTCTCGCTTTCATTACATTAATAACAGGTGAACAATTAAGCAATGGCTGCGTTTTCACAATATGTTTTGCCCTTTGGCTTCCTAAACTAAGATAACTGTTTTATGTGTTACAAATACTGGTTACTATTATTGTATGTATTGTAACTTTAATGCACATATGTACGTGCGTATTTGTGATAACGTGATCGTTCAAGGATGGAATTGTATATCAATATTTGTAATGGAATGTCTAGTGGACTACAGTATAATATTGTCCTTCATTTTACATAGGTTTCGATGTTGGACCGTTCCATTGGAACTTCGCTGATAAGGAGTTTCAGACGTTTATACAAGAATGGTGCAGGATGAAGAACATAGACCCTATAGCGTGGGCAGATGGAATTTCATTCGAGGAAGCTGTACGATTTGTATCAGCATATTCAATCCTAGGAAGATTTGAGAAAGGTCAGTTTTAAACGTGTGACATCAGCTTACTATTCAATTAGTGCAGTTGTGCACCATTAAATCAAATCAAATCCCCATACCTTAGATGGGAAACAAATCAATGTTCTGATGAGTTTAATCCGTTTATTATATGTATAATAGGATTTACAGAATTGGTATCTGACAAGAAGAAGTGGAGCATACTAGTTTTCATTTTGATGTCTGAGAACTGTAGCATCAGAGTAAATGCCTTGTGGGAGGAGAAACACAGACAAATCCTAGGGGCATTTCCTTCTTTAAGGGAATTAAACCATGATATGAGAACCACTGAAGCTATTGACTTGATTAAAGATATGGTGTACAACGACAAGGTGTTAGCAATGAATGGAGATGGTAGTAATGGGACTGTGGGGTTTGTATCGGATGATGTCCGCCATCAGGTGATGGGTTGCTTTGTTCTGAATTGTCTGAAGACTGACGAGGACTATAAGAACTACCTCAATCTGTCGTCTGTGAACTCGTTATTGGAATACGTCCGTACTTGGTGGCATGATCCAGATTATGGGGAGAGATGCATGTATATACCGGAAAGGATGAATGAGTTGCTTATCACACAACTGGGGATAGACGTAATACGACACGTCATGGTGGAGGGGAGAGAGGACAGAGACTGTAATTTTGAGCGATTCATTGGAGTAAGAGAGATGGTGTCTGAAAGACGTAAGTTTACTCGGGTTTTTGGTATATTTTAGTACTAATTATTTCCAACCATTGATGGTGCATTGGATACTTTGTTATGTTATTTCGTTGTTAATCATATTATCTTACTTACGTATCACTGATCCAAAATTGATATACATTGATGAAAGTATATCCGATTCATGTATTGTCAACGCGAAAGGATTAAAAGAAACTTTCCAAATCATTTCGGAAAGATGCAAGGCTTTGAAAGTTGCAAATGATACCTACGATGATTCTCGGTGTTGACCTTCCATATGTCTGAGTACATTTTAAAGTCTAAATATTTACATTAACTGTGTATTCTGCTCAATTTACATTGCTCAGTGCTAGGCATGGTTTGCAATGATGCTGTATGGATATACAAGTAATAACTACTAGCATATCAAAACAAAATTTTCAAAACTTTGCTACCATTGCTAAGTATTGGAGGGAATGAAATATTAGAACACTTTTCTAAGAAAGGATGAATGCATCCTATTCTAATATATAAGATGGGGATTTCCTTATGAAATAGTTTTAATGTAATGGAAGAATGAAAACATTTCATAACAATTGATATCGTTGTTCGATCTTCTATTGTAAGAATGACTCATTATGATACTGTTAACGTAGGTCGCGGGTTTACCGACCTTTTCTTCTCACTCGAAAATCTCACCTGAAAATTTGACCTATGTACCTTGACAATGTATATACTACTTTGTGAAAATTGTTTGTCATTCAACAGCACATATTTTAGTAATTATGTCTTCAACATACCATTGTTTTAACAGTAGCCACACTGTTTTCCGTTGCATTATATGCAAAATAATAGTGATTAACTTTATTCATTGCATAATACTACTTAGAATTTGGTGCTGTTCATCTTGATAATATTGATACCAAAGCGAAACAAAAACATTTTGAAAAATATTTATAAAAAATATTGGGTAATCGAGTTCGTTTTCTAAAGAAAAGGATGTCAAAGATTGATAAAAACCACCAATGCAGCAGTTTTTAACAAATAACGTTGCAAATATTCGTGACGTGATTCAACAACGTTATCCATTAACTTTTCATGCATCACATCAAAAGTAATCCAAAACAACGTAACCGACTCCTGGTTTTGAAGGGGAAATCAAATATGTATGGGCAAAATAATCAATTCTTTACAGAATATATATCGCAAAATTTCTTAATACAGTATATATAAACGTATACATTTATTGTGCTATATATCTTAATCATGTCGCGCGGCTAATAATTGGATTTATTTTCTTCTTTTGCGATCGCATGATCGCGGTAACATTGAATAAACTAATATAATAGTATGATTTTATTTTTGAGTACCATTAAGGTTATTTTTTTTTATTTCATATTGTTTAATCATGTCTTAAGATTCTAACCAGAAATACAACCAAAATTGTTTCTATTTTACAATATATCTATATTTATTTTACACATACACACACACACACAAACACATAGAAATGCTCATTTCCCCAAGCCAAATAACCCCTCGAAAACACCAACGCGGTTTAAAACTATACTTATTTTTAACTTTATGCAGATTTACTTAAAACGTCTGCTACTTTATTTAATTTTCGAACAACTTCACTTTCTTGATATATTTAGATTTAGAGTCTTGAGCCCGGTGCAGGGTTTGAAATAACCGTGCGCCCGACCGCCCGAAACGATACATTTTGCCACGGGCGAATAAACTTCCAGGTATAGACGTCCTATGGGACGTGATGAAATATCCGCAAATAAAATTTAGATGAATCAAATTCATTATTGTACCTATAATAAAGTGAACAGACCTCGTCAATTTAGTACATTTTACTGTATATTCTACCGCAATTCAATAAAATATAATCTACTAGAAAAGAATTAGGTCCATCGTACTTCATTAGAAGATTGATTCACTAGTAATACATGTAAAAGTAAATTTTAAAAATGCAGTTTTTTTCTCAGGGCTAGTAGGTCTTTCTTTGGCAGGGCTAACAACTTTTACAAGTAGACAGCCCTGCACGTCTACCTAATTTTACAGCGAATTTCAAACACTCAAGGAAGTTCAACTTTGCTAGAATACATGTAGGGCCTATTGTTTACTTGCTGTTCCTTTATTCATTTGTAAATATGATCGATTCTCTCTCTCTCTCTCTCTCTCTCTCTCTCTCTCTCTCCAGCAAATGCACGTCAAATTTCGGGGGGGGGGGGGGGGGGGGGGGGGCTTTGAAGAATAATTAACTCCTGCTCATTTTCCCCCAGGGGGTTCTGAAAATGTTGTCGGAGACATTTCCAGTAGTACTCATTGAAATTTTTCTTTATATTATATTCCTGCCCAACGCTTTCAATTATTCAATGTTGTCCGATCTTCACGAAATTTGTATTATGGGGTAGGAATAAAATTATGAACTTGCCATTTTCAAATGTCCGTCATAAACGCGTCAAATCTCTGAATTAAACTGTCATGAACTGGGAAATCCTCGTCCGATTTTTTTTTCTGGGTGGATCTAAAACGTTTATAAAGACATTCTCAACATCGCCTCCCCAAGTTGCCCGCTCCTAAAACGCTATACAGTAACAGCACAAGAAACATTGATGCAGGCACCAAATGTATGGGCCGGACATTTTCGGGAACTGTAGCAACTAAATATTTCCAAAGAATTCCTTTGCGAGAAAATCACACCTCATAGGCTGGTAAAATTTAAAAAAATTTTGATAAAATCCGGCGATGAAAGAATTAAGTGGGGAAAAAATCGTTAAAGGGGTATGGACACGATGTGAGCTGAACATTTTCAAATTCTATTTTTCCATTTTTGTTGTTTACAATGTTTAACTCAAATATTTCTAATGCTTAACCAACATTTGAATATCAGTTCTTGACTTACAAGCGAGATACAGTACTCACATTTTTTTTCGTTACGTACACAAAGCTCGTGCAATGTTTCTGTTTAGATATATATTGCTTGATAGAAAATAACATGTTTAAAACAAAATGAGATATGTCAAACACTAGAAACTATTTAATTCTGTTAAGAATTAACTTGAAAATTGGGGGAAAATCTAATCTAAACGAAATGTTTGCTAGTATATCTAACCTACATGTAAAGAAATCATGGTACGAGCCTTGTTTACATAAGAATGAATTGTGAGCTCTCTATCTGCCATATACTTCGACCGCTAACATTGCAAATTTTGCTGACCATCAGAAATACCTTAGCTAAGCATTCTAAACATTATAAATGGAAAAATGAAATTTGAAATTTTTCAGCTTAAATCGTGTCCATGTGACTAGAAATATAGAAAAAAAAAGTTGCGTCAGTGAGAGAAATATAGGAGAAGGGAGACTGTGTGAAACTGCAACAATTTCAAATTAATTACTTTGAAGGCAAGACGTACACGGTGGCTTAAAGTAAATTAAAGATAAACTTTCAGATGCTGGGAGATGGTTATTTGATGACAACTAAATTGATGGTCATCGCCAATGTTTGATACATTCTGCAATCTAATTTACATTATGCCGTCACATGACATGTTATGTTGAGATTGGGCACAGGATGCATTTTTGAAAGTCGGGTCTCTTCAGTGATTCTTAAAATCATGCTTTAGCCACAAAACAATAAGGTAAATTATTAAATATATTTTGTTAAAAAAGAAGCTTTCTCAATGTTTTAGGGGCCCTGATTTGCTAATATGGTTTTCCCGAGTGGGGTTGCCCCCCCCCCCACCCCCCACCCCTGAACACCCCCCCCCCCCCCACCAGGAATGTGCCCTGGACGCCCCCAGACCCCTCGCCTGTATAGGATTAAATTGCACTTCAAATCAGGGCTAGCTACCAGGGGCGGATCCAGGAATTGCAGTTACTGGGGGCTCCACTTCATGAGGCTGTGGGTCAAGGGCAAAGCCCTCGGAAGCTCCTGGATTTAACAGATTTTATAGGGCTTGAAATATGTCTCCTATTTAAGTAATTTGTACTATTTTCCATCATTTTTAATAACGGGAATTTAGTAAAATGACGCAAATTTTAAAAGTTTTTGGAAAAATTAAGTTCTCCCAATTAAGTAATCCAAGAAATCAAAAGATTGTGTCATTTATTTCTCCGGGAGTGGAAGAAATTATTGCTTCTTTTATCGTTTAGTACATTTTTCTAAATCTGATAAAAAGATTTACCTTAAATTTGAAACTTTGAGGGTGGCGCGCGACAGCTGCGCCCCCTTAAATCAGCCACTGGATACACGCCTGATTAGTATCTCAATAAGGTACGTACTCGTATAAGAATTTAACTCGCAATACCAAAGTCAACAGCAGGCTGTGTTCAGGATCGTAGCGGCTAGTCTAGGGGTTAGGTATGGTGGTTGGTTTCTGCCACTTTACACTTCATCTTCTGTTTGTTATTTCGAGGCAAAGAGACAACACAACGATGTTTAGCAACTTTTGTCACCAAGCAACTTTTCGCCCACTCCCCCTAAGAAAAGACGACAAAATGATATTAATCCAAGATGCAGACAAGATTAACAAAATTGAATTAAACCCAGATTTATTATACATAATGCAGTCAACATTTTAGCAGATTTATAAGACAATATACAATTTAGTGGCAGGTGTTGGCACAATCCATTTAACATGAAAATACTAACCCTGCGGTCAACTCGGGGAATCACTAAGCACCCAGGGATTACCTCCCTTTAACACTGGCGCAAAGCGCCCCCACAGGTAACTGTGGTGGGAACAGACCTCTTGGTACCACCTTGCAAGAGTGAATGCCACGTACGATGATAATTTCAGTTCTGACTCAGGCCTTAACTCTATCCTGTCTCCCCTGGTACACACCTTGGTCATTGTTAAGACCCCCAGGGGTAAACCCCAAAGACTTGCCCTTGGTATAGCAAGGGTCAAGCCGGCCCCACAGGTACCACTGAGGTGGCCCCAAATCCTCCTCAGTACTGAGAATAGATTCTCCAGAGTTTTGAGCCAGACATGAGAGAAATTTTCATTTGTGGTAATCCCCGAATTCCGCCCCCCCCCCCCCTTACCCGGATTGTACCTACGAAATTTACCCAAATCCCAAAACAAAATTAAAGCAAATATATACAATGGTGAATCATCAAAAGTGACCGAGGACAATATGAGTCCACTAATTCGTAGCATAAAACACAAATGACAAAAGCTCAAGTCCCCCAGTGCGGTAGTTTCATACACAACCAACACTCCTCTCCTGGTGCACAAGACAATACTATTCTTAGTAGTAAAAATTAAAATGTTAACACAGTTCACAAGCGAATGTTCGCACATATATATACACAGTGTCCCCAGCCTTCATAAAAGAGTCTGATGACGCAACTCTCGACTCGCACGACCACAATCAGGAACACGCCCGCGATACGGCACAGGACACCTCCCAGTCTTGGAGTTCAGAGACACACGCAACACAGTACGTACCACATGTTTCCAGACCTGAAACACTAGCCTTTGGGTCTGGAAAAAGCACTAGCACAGCAAAGAGTCCCTGTCTGCCACTATCCCAGTCACACTAGAAATGTCATTATACCAGGCCCCGTGAATCCTAATGCGAATCGGGGTTGTCCAACCAATGACTGTAAATAGTAAACATAAAAAACAGCAGTATCTTATCATTAGGAATGGGTGGGTGGGTGACAACGGTTAAAGATGGCCGAATAATGTGATGAATGATCCGGGTCACTAGGCTTGACACGTAATAATTATGCTCGGTCGCTAAAACGTTTGGAATTCAGGAACAAGGTTGCAGGAGTTGTCGCGTCTGCCCATAGATTAAAGGCATTTATCTAAATAATGATAAATGGCATTAATCCAAGATGCAGACAAGATTAACAAAATTGAATTAAACCCAGATTTATTATACATAATGCAGTCAACATTTTAGCAGATTTATAAGACAATATACAATTTAGTGGCAGGTGTTGGCACAATCCATTTAACATGAAAATACTAACCCTGCGGTCAACCCGGGGAATCACTAGGCACCCAGGGATTACCTCCCTTTAACACTGGCGCAAAGCGCCCCCACAGGTAACTGTGGTGGGAACAGACCTCTTGGTACCACCTTACAAGAGTGAATGCCACGTACGATGATAATTTCAGTTCTGACTCAGGCCCTAACTCTATCCTGTCTCCCCTGGTACACACCTTGGTCATTGTTAAGACCCCCAGGGGTAAACCCCAAAGACTTGCCCTTGGTATAGCAAGGGTCAAGCCGGCCCCACAGGTACCACTGAGGTGGCCCCAAATCCTCCTCAGTACTGAGAATAGATTCTCCAGAGTTTTGAGCCAGACATGAGAAAAATTTTCATTTGTGGTAATCCCCGAATTACGCCAAATGCTGCCTAAGAGAGTGACGGGCTCACAAGAGGATGGGGGGTGGGGTGTTTAACTTACTTTGGGATTTCGAGATCATCAGGGTAAACTTTAATGTGGTGTTTGGACAACAGGAAGGTTTCCAGTCCCCCTTGTAAGGTATTGAGGAATGCAGAGTTACCCAAATCATTAAGATGAGTTCCGTCGAACCTGAACAGCTGCTTGTCGGCAAATGTAATGGAAGGGTAACGAATCACAAACCCTCCCTCTTGTTTGATAAACTGTTTAACCTTACGATTGATATTCTTCCGAGCTGCTTCCACTTTAGATGCGTCACTGGCATTGTACCAATAAAGACGTGGTAACATATCTGACCATATAATAGACAAGTTGGGGGCTAAAAGTTTGCATCGCAAGAATGAGCATTTGATGGAGTGGAATAGCTCCAATGAAGTGGCCAACCCAAGGTCATTGGAACCGAGGTGAACAACTAAGTAATCAGGAGTTGGTTTTTAGTTTACTTTCGAACAAGGGGTCGAAGTCTTGCCATTTCATTCCCCTGGTGCCGAACCATTCTATGGACAGGTTGTTGAGTTGCAGGTTCAAGTGTTTTCCTCCAGGATGTTTAAAGGCACTGCGTGCAGCCCAGTACACAATGGAAGAGCCAATCACCCATATGGTTTTCTTTACACCTAGAAAACTTGAGGTACGTTAGTACTGTGAGTGAACCAGTGAAAAATCAGCAGTTAATGTTCGGGAAATCTAATGTAAGTGGCATAAGCACTGGATTTCCACCTATCCCAATGTTTGATTGTCTGATCTGAAATGCCCCTCATGGCAGCCTCAGTGGCAGCCCCAATCCGAAAAGAATGTGATTTGAAACATGCAGTGCTAATTTCACAAAAACTCAGCGCTTTAGCCACCAATGCAGCAAACTGATAACGCGTGAGGGGATTACCGTCAAAATGTATTAGGAATGGACTATTTAGTGGTAATGCGGGGTTCCTTATTGCTAAGTATTTGCTAATTGCCGCCACTGGGCAAGCCACACCACCTGTCTTTGAGAGAAATAAAGTACATGATTTGCCCAGCTGGTCGGTTTTGGATTGCCGGATTGTGAGCTTAACTTTGGGCTGGCCATTTAGTGTGACTAATTCGATATCCCTACGCTGCAAAGGACTTGGGCTAGTACTCTTAAGCGATTGCATGGTTAATTCACCTACTCGCATGAATCCAAAAAATGCTAGACTAAAGGCCGCCTGAAATAGGAGCGTTTCATAACTAAATGAACAGACGTTGACTAGTGCCGTGATGATCTTAAGGAGAATTTTGTACGTGATTGGAGCTCGAATATCCCGCTTCCCTGCCAGTCGGTTTGCTCCTTCCAAAATCTTAGCGACCATAAAAGATTTAGTATTGTCCGCCATGCCCTGAATTTTAAAAATGTGTGATAAGCCTGATATGTAAGTTCTCAAACTAGATGGGGATCGGCCTTTGAGAGACAAGTATGCCAAGAATTGCACAATATGTTCTAAAGGGGCTGGCCAAATTACTGGTAGTTGAAGGTGATACCTGAACTGATTGAAGATTTCGTAAGCTGTATTATAGGTCTGCCTGGTTTTGGGAGCTACCGATGCCTGGAGTAATCTGTTGGCCTCCTGGCTTAAACTTGCCAAATTTCTGGGGAAAGCGGGGTAGGCATCGGATCTGCCTGCGGCGTTTAAGTCCGAAAACGTGACCACTGGCAACGAGAAATTGAATCCGCTATAGCATTTGATTTAGTATGTATGTATTCAGCTCTAAAGTTGATATTGAAAGTCATAGTTTTAAGAACGAATCGCCTTACCAGAACCATGACATTTTGGGATTTGGACGTTTGTTTGTTTATAATGTGAACTACTGCTTGATTGTCGATATGAAATAATATCCGTTTGTTGGCCAGTAGTTGCCCCCAAACTGTTAGGGCCGCGACGACAGGAAACATCTCCAAGAAAGTTAAGTCCTGAAACCTACCTAGCGTATCCCACTGTTTTGGCCATCTGCCAAAGGCCCATTTACCTTCGAAAAATATACCAAAACCGCCAAACTTACCACCCGCACTGTCTGTATAGAAATTAATGGTTTCGTTAGCGCACCATAGCCTATGGGGAAATAATGTAATACCGTTGTAGTTCTGAAGGAATAGCAACCAAGTTTCTAAATCCAACTTCATAGCGGAAGAAACTCTAATTTTAAAACTAGGTTTCCTAATACCTACAGTGGCGTCTACTAGTCTGCAGATGAAGGCTCGGCCTGAGGCCACTACTTGACAGGCGAAGTTTAGCGACCCGATTAATGATTGGAGTTCCCGGAGTGTGATTTTCTTAGTATCAATGCAGAATTGAATTTTTTGACGTAACTCAACGAGTTTATCCTGTGGTAATCGCATATGCATGGAAATGGTATCAAATTCAATGCCTAAGAACACTAAGCAAGTAGTTGGCTCCACAGTCTTATCCTTGGATATAGGAACCCCTAAATGTTCGCACTGTTGGTGAAATATTTTCAATGTGTATCCGCACGTACCCTCTTGTTTTTTACCTCCAAATAAAAAATCATCCAGATAGTGGATAATGTGATGGTTACCGGATTCCTTAGTTATAAGCCAATGCAAGAAAGAGCTAAATTTGTTAAAAAGTGCACACGAAAGCTTGGAACCAAAAGGTAAGCACTTATCGTAATAATATTTGCCATTAGATTTAATGCCAAGTAAATCGAAGTCGCCTGGGTATATGGGTAGTAAACGGAAGGCACTCTTGAGGTCGGATTTTGCTAACAATGCCCCTTGGCCTAGTTTTTGAATCATAAGAACAGCTTCATCTACGTTACTATATTTGACCGTACAAATGTGTGGATCGATATAATCATTGACCGACTCAAACTCAGGGTATGACAGATGGTGAATTAAGCGTTGATCACCATCTTTTTTGGGGGACGAGGCCGACCGGAGAAACTCTGAGTGTAGGAAAAGGAATGGCGTCATAGGGACCAGCCATTCTGCCCAGTTTAACTTCTTTATTTAACTTCTGCTCTACTAACTGGGGTGCTAAGCGTGCATATTTTAAGTTCTTGGCTTATCGGTGTAGTCTAGGACCTGCATAGTGCAAGGGGAAGCCATACTTAAAGCCGTGCCTAAGTTGAATTTGATCCGATAAATGGGGATATGACAAAAGTGCGTTACATGATTCGGAGTATTTAATAGGTGTGCATGCCAAGCTATAGAGATTATTACTGGGGACAGTTTGCTTAAGGGTGGGGTCCCCCACAGGCTGAGCACCGGTGTCGAAACCTACAGGGGTTAAAGGAACAGGAGCCCCTGTTGAACGCAAAACAGACGCATGCGGTCTTAGTTGTATTGTTGGCTGCTGCAGTGGCTTTGGAACCATATCCCCCCTCCCTGGGAGTTAGGCCCCTGGGTGGCTTGTGGTTTTCGACTGAAGTTGTTACGAAAAGGGGCCTTATTCCCACTGTCAAATATTTGGTTCGACTGATCAGACTGTGGGGAGGAATTGTGCATAACCCTTAATTCGGAGTCTACAACTCCCCATGTTAGGGTGGGGTGCCGCTCTTTTTTGAGTCGGAACTGTTCGTCATACTTGGCCCACCCGGAATGCCCCGATCTATTTGCTGCCAAGCGAATATTGTGCATATATTTGAGTAGTTCCTGGCCTTTGTGTGGAGACTTTTCCAGAAATATGGACATATAAATCAAAAACGCCGTTGTCCATGTATGGATGCTATTAATTATCTTGAGTTGTTGTTTCTCTATGGTAATTTGCCCATTTCTTATTACCAGTTCACCCGTAACATGGAGCTCGGTGCGCAAGTCACGTGCTTGTTTCAATAATAGAGGCAAGTCAATGTATTGACCTGCCCATATTTTTGACTTAATGGCCTGCGGCACATGCATACCTATGGGATCAAAGATGCTTGCATCTGATACAGGCCGACTGACCTGGACCTGTTCGCCAAACGAAAGACCCGTACTAAATTCACAAGATCTACTTTCACCCGATACAGCGAAATTAGTATCGGAATGATACAAGCCATCAGTATCTGGGTCGGGCCCAGCAAAATCAATAATGTTACCTGATGCACCCCCCACACTCGCTCCCGGCTGTAGGGTGATAACAGAGCCTTCCCTCTCGTCAAGGGGCTGCGGTGGCGTGGTTGCACAAGCTGCAGAAATGGGCCTGGGGGGCTGTTTTTTCTTTACCGGTCTCGTAGCTCTTGTACTGGGCCGAGACGACGAATCAGGCATTTTTCTGACTTTTGACTGCTTTGTCATTCTGGTTGACGTAGTCGCACGTCTCTTTGTTGGAGGCATTTTGTCTGATGGTAGTCGATTGCGCTTGTAATGGACAACGGTTAAAGATGGCCGAATAATGTGATGAATGATCCGGGTCACTAGGCTTGACACGTAATAATTATGCTCGGTCGCTAAAACGTTTGGAATTCAGGAACAAGGTTGCAGGAGTTGTCGCGCCTGCCCATAGATTAAAGGCATTTATCTAAATAATGATAAATGGCATTATTAGTTACTTTTCACCTCATAATAACGAGAAGACAACACATTGTAAAATTGTACAAATCAGCCACTATACGTAGCCCCTAGGCTAGCCGCTACGATCTTGACTATCCATGCTATATACAATTTACACTTGTCCGATCAATCGATACTAAGATCTATACGTTTCTACGGTCAATCGATATACTTCGTATCGACTAAATATAATTTCTTTTCCGTGACGTTGCACGTTAAAATTTCTGATCTTGCCAGTTTTCGTATTGGCACGTGGTAAAAATTCTTATATTTGAATAAAAATACCTCCAAAAAGAATACATTTTTCAAAATGCAGCGCGAGTTATTTTCTCCTGAATACAGGGGACATACAATACGATGCGGTCCTCAATTCATGAAGACTAATATGTGACTGTAAAATAATTCAATTCACTGAGTTTATTTATATGTTCATTGTGTGATTTTTTCGTAGGCAATGTTAGAAATGTAACAAATTCTGTAAATATTAGTCATCGACTTATTTAGATCAGGGTCAAGATATCTTTAAAATATAATCAAATCTTCATTATTAATTTTCAATATTTTGGACGACCAAAACATAATTAGATATACAGAATTTACATGTGCAAAAATGCATGTACATTACATTAGTTAATCTAGAGGAGGGGTACTGGTGTTGCAACACACACAGACACCTTTGATTATAATTTTAAGAAAAGAGCATGAGAGAAAGAGAGTATATTACTTATATTTTTCCGGAAACACTATTACTGCATCGCATCGATTGTAGGATAGGAATCTAAATTTGAATAGTATGGGGAAGGGGGTAAACTCCTGTAAGTTTATGTCATCCGACATCGATTTACACACTGTTTTTCATTATTTTCAACATTCATCAAATTTAGTTTGAAAGTGGTGGGTTGTTAATGAAATTTATGTGAATTAGCTTTTTTTTTTCTCTCAGAGATTGGATTTTTGATCATACCCCTTTGTAAATTCTGTTGTCATATTTTAATATCTTTTTAAAGAGTGTTTTTATTTGGTAGCTAACCTATAAAACACAATGTAGACAATAGAAAATGCACAAAATACATATCATCATATTAAAAACTTAATCCTCAGGTTCACTCCCACCCCCCACCCCCTGAAAATTTTCTAGATTCGCGCTTGGACAATGTTAATTACATATACATATATATTGAATATGTATCTAATGTAATCTTTCCGTTAAAATCTGCTTTAAGGTTTTGTTTCTTCATGTGTGATTCAATATTTTTAATTTTTTTTTATCTCCGTTCGTTCCGCATGCGGAAGGCCAGGGTTCGAATCCCGGCTGCGACAGACCTAAGTCGTTAAAACAGGTAGTGACAGTTTCATCGCCAAACGCTCGGCATCAGGTGATGACCTTAAAAACGGATGACCCGAGTTACAAGAGGCGTGGCACGCTAAAGAACCCTCACTGCTAATTGGCCATTTAAGCGCCGAGCATAGGCCTAAATTTGAAGCCCTTCTTTGGTCTTGGTGATGTCTCCATATGTGTGAAAAATTCTCGAGGGAGACGTTTTAAGCAAGATACAACAGCTCCACGTGTATATATTGAGTTACGTTGCATTAGGGAATGGAGGTGGGGAATAACCCCACATGTTTACGATATGTAGGCTGGCTCATGATTTTTTTTAAATAGTAGTAGCAGTGGCGTAGCTTCCATTGAGGCAACCGAGGCAGCTGTCTCGGTAAAAAAAAAAAACCCACCTTTTACGTTGTTAAAATGTCGATAGCCTCAGTAATAGTCGAACCCAAGTTACGCCTATGAGTAGTTAATTATTGTGGAAATGTAATCAAATTAACCGAGGAATTGAAAAAAAGGATTTACCCCTCTTACCCCAAAACGTTTGGATTGAAATATAACTTTGACTTCATTTTTGAATTTGGCGAGATAAGAATTTTCAGAAGTGTAACAAACTCCTCTGGCTACCCTACCCCCCCCCCCCCCCCCCATCTTTTCAGGTGTCTCTTGTTTATTATAGGTTACTTCTAAAATTCTCGGGATTTGTATTGTATTACAAATTGGGACAGAAATGAACATTAAAAAAAGCTGTAACCCCACCCCCTTTCCTCAAACCCTACAATTTGACAAAATTCTTGGCAAATTTTATCATACCCAATGTAATGCTCCAGTTTGACATACTGTAACCGTGTTCAATTCTCATGCAGTCCGTGTAGGGCAGCTTAATGGCGTGGCTTCTAAAGCACACACCGCTTGTCAAACACTGTTGATTTTCTGTCTTCTAACTATATATTGCCTGAATGTATTGTGCAAAGGTCATGCCATTTAAAAGTTATAGTCGAAAGTTTTACGTGTTATACCATGAATTATTTTTTTTCATGGTAAAACAATATAATATATAAATCTTTGTTTAAAAATATATTAACATACATCATTCTTTACTAGAACATTTCCGTGGTAACAGACACCAGTCCCGCAGAAACGCAGGCGACTTCTCCAAACTTATATCATATAAAGGGCCGGCTCGTGCCGGTGTAAAGGCAAATTTTGACCCCCATAGAATAATGACCGGGGATCATTTTTGGACATCGAAAAGTGATCCCCTAGCCGTAGAAAAATTGGATAATTTTGTAGAAAGAAGACCCAGGGATCATTATTTTGCGTGTCATACCTGAAAAATAATGACCTCCGTAGAAAAGTGACCCCCTCCCTTTCTTAGCAGATTGATTGATTTTAAAGGAGTTTATACGAGTTTCAGGTCATTATTTACCCAGAGTTATCGTTTCTGCTGCTCCTCTTATCAAATTTATTCCATATGTAATTTTTTTTCACGGTTAATAAAATAAAAGTAAGAACTAGTTCATTAAATTTGAGGAAAACCAACTGTAGGTTCCATGACCAATTACAACTGAAAAAAACCGCATATTTCGGGGACGGATCCAGGGAATTTTCAAAAACGGGTTCTACCATAAATTTTAGTTCTCAAAAGGGGAGTTCCATTCTGAAAATGTGTTCTATTTACATGTATAGATCTTGTGTAATCAAACACACACATAAAAAGAGTTGCGTCTAAATACAATACTTCTTGTGTCACAGAAAGGCGTGAAATCTTCTTAAAACTGACGAATTGACATACATTTTTTGCAACTGAAGTCAATAGCTTATTTCATTTACACATCATTATCGTTTTTCAAGAATTTAGAAAAATGAGTAAGTGTTGATAGAGGTATTAGTGAGTATGCGAACGTTAACTTTGGGTAGACTATAACATTTCACTGGATAATTTATGCCTATCAGGGGTGTAGGACAAGGGGACGGGGGCACGTGCCCCCTCACTTTTGGAAGATGGGGGGGGGGGGGGGCATGTGGGTTTGTGCTCCCTCACTTTTTTAACAGAAAATTAACATAAATTGATCAGATGAGAATATACCACGGTTAAAAAATACTCAATTCTAATATGCAGGTTCTCGGCACTCAAAGCATTATTTCTTGCATGTACATAACCTATTCTCTCCGTACTAAATTTCTTTGGACCGAGTTACGTTTTAAACCATCATAAAATTGTTAGTTACAAGAAAAATGTTCTCACGGTGAAAATAGTTACATCTCATTTATATTAGAAGGGGATCCCCCCACCCACCCCCATTCCAATGTTCATAAGTACAGTATGTCGTACACAGTACGGTGGAGTAGGGGAAGATACATCTTCACAAGTCAAGGGTTATTGATTCGTTACCTCGCACTAACCCTTGACATCAGTCGCTATTTAAAAGTTGGACTCGAGAAGAAGCATATGATTGGTTTGCAGCCTGAAGCTGCAAACCAATCAGACAACGGCTTTTATAATCGGTCGAAAACAAAACTAAACAGTAAACACGCATGGCGACGGCATTATGGTGTAGAATTTGTGGTCAATTAGTACAAGACAGATACCATCGATCGATTTTCGGGAGTTCGTTTTGTTTGAAGAAACAATTAGACGAGGTTTTGGGGTATGAGCCGAATGAAAATGATGGATTGTGGAAGTACGTTTGTCGACTATGTTTAAACAAATTAAACAAGTTGTCTAAAATTGACTATGAACTAAATAATAAACTACAACAATTAAAGGACGAAAATGTGAATTATTGATTGCGTTACGAAATAATTTAACACGCAATGATGTTGAAAAGTGGGGCGACTATCAGCGTCACTGCATTTCCCCCCAAAATAATGGGAACAACTTCGTAAGATATCGATTTACCACTGCCGGTTTTAGTCTCAATAAAAACATCTTTTTCTTCTCTGATACATGATATCGAAAGCTTTTGGTTTTAAGTCAAATGATCGATTTGATGTTAGTACGAGGTAACGAATCAATAACCCTTGACTTGTGAAGATGGCTTTCATCTGAAACAAGAAATCCCATTGGCTGATTTATTTTAGCGTAATGCGTCATCCTTTTTCTCGAGCCCAACTTTTAAATAGCGACAGATGTCAAGGGTTAGTACGAGGTAACGAATCAATAACCCTTGACTTGTGAAGATGGGGAAGATACAGCCGGGGCACATGTCCCCACACTTTTCAAAAGGGTAAGGAGTATGGTTGTGCCCCCCCCCCCCCCCCCCCGCTTAAGTAAGGCTTTTTTACAATCTGACTAGAATAGGATCCCCGGTCCGCTCCTTTGTTTTCATATTGTCTCTACAATATAAATACAAAGGAGCAGACGGAGGATCTCATTTTTATCAGATTGGGATTGTTAGTTAGTACCCACAAATAAAAAGGTGAGGCATTACAGTCGGAAGCCCTCCAGAGGCCACGAATCTTCAATTCTTCAAAATTTTCCTCGGGAGACACGAAAACACATGAAACTTGATTAATGAAGTCATTAGGAAATGGCATACAAGCAAAGCATCTAAAGTGTAAAAAAAGTGAGAAGGGAAGTGTAAAGTCGTCACCACCCTCCCCACGAAATAGGATTTGGGAGTGTCAGAAGGATACCCTACGTGTTTTTTTTTTATTTTTTTTTAATTTAATTTAATTTTTTTTTTGCTTGTCAAGTCAAAATGTGTTTAAAGTGGATTTCTTTGGTACCCCCATTATTTTTAGCCCAGCTACGCCACTGCCTATTGGGTTAAATTGTTAAATTATCAAAACACCCTAATTAAAACGCCGCACTGTCATATCACAGTAAATGCAGTGCACCTGCTATCACCGTGTAGAAACGCACTAGAGTAAAGTGTATCACCTTCTACTCTCTCTCTCTCTCTCTCTCTCTCTCTCTCTCTCTCTCTCTCTCTCTGTAATTATCTCTCTCTCTCTGTCTGTCTGTCTGTCTGTCTCTCTCTCTCTGTGTGTCATTGTGTATGTGTGCGAAGAATGTAGAGGAAGCAAATTTACAAAAAGATGTGATTAATTAAGATTAATTCCAGGTTTAGCACCCTATAAAAATGACTGATGGTGGGGGGAGGCGCAATCCCTCCCCCTCGAAATTCCTTGAATATCCGTATGAGTACACAATTCCTGTCACTGATCAGACTTAGAGGATTTCCAAGACATAGTAACCTCACGGCATGTCCATCCAGGTCTGCAGAGGTTGGGCTTATCGACAGAAAAATTACGAGTCACTCTTTTGTTAAAACAAGTAAATTCTTATTTTTGAAACAAAATTACAATTCCTAATATGTTTTAATCTGGTTACGTTTCATATGAATGATAGATTTACTTATAATGTGACAATGTTGGACTACTTCCCTTAGGCATTACCAGAGAATTAATCCTTAATATAATTTACTAGGGGTCATTATTCTACGGGGGTCATTTTTCTAAACGTGAAATGGACTGATTTTTTGAAAGACATTTTTTTTCTACGGGCACAAGGGGTCATTATTCTACGTCTAATAATGACCGGGGGTCATTTTTCGACGTCGAAAAATGACCCCCGGTCATTAATCTACGGGAGTCAAAATTTGCCTTTACACCGACCCATAATAAAACATATTACTAGCCGAAATTTTGCACCGGAAACGAAAGGAAGACTTAACAAAATTAAACGATGTATGTTCTACTTTGATGATAATTGTTCGTCATATTTATGTGTTATCTGTAAAGTATTACGTTCTTTATATTCAATCAATAAGCCATGTATACTTTTTTTAGTCAACTGTTACGTCACAATACGAAATTTCCGAGTTGCCCAATAGTTCTTTCCCTTTGTGGAACTCTTATGCACAGTGAGATGCAAAACATACTATCGTCCACACGCGGTGCGTACAAATGCTTATCGGTGCGTACAAATGCATATATATCCTAATGGCCGATTATCAGACATTATGCAACCACCCTAACTGCAGGGACACACAATATTAGTAACTTTATTAGTATCTGATAAAATAGCTCAAACAAAAATCGATGATCACTATTTTTCTTTGATTAAAATATCACTCGTGCAGAGGAGGAAATAAAAAAAAATAATTTCATATTTAATTTGATGACCTAATTCAAACAAATAGTGTTCTTGATATGGTCAGTTTAATGTATATTAACGGCTGATATAAACAAAATTTACACTTTCATTACTTTTATCCTTATTTACATAGCTATTCTATAGTATATGTATACATCTTGTACCCACTCAAGCGTTCAACAGAACACCGAACGTACCTCCAGTACAGAAGAGCTAATATCTCGGAAGTTGCGTATTGAATGTACACATAAAAAGACGTTGAGACGTAGGATTTGCGTATCAAAAAATGATGATGTAAGCAAGCCCACGACCTACGTTAAGCTAATGAAATGTCCGTGTTTTGCAACAATATACATATTATGCTTAAACGATATGTTGGGCTAAATTAGAAAGTCGTTTTGGTAAGGAAAAGAACATCTTTTTCATTAAATGACAATTAAGAAGAATAATAGTTTGTCACAAAATATCACTCAGAACATTCTGTTGAAAGAAACATCAAAATCCAATAAGTGAAATGATAGCATCAGCAATAATAATAATCAATAATCTTATAAATGTTCTCAAATCATACGAAAAAACTTCTCATTCATCTGATAAAATCTTAGACATTTGTCTCATCATATCATCCCTATCAAACCTAATTGAATTTCTTTATAATCTCAAGAATATTCCCAAGTAATTAAGAACAATTCTAAATCATTTGATAAATTCTCACACGTATGCCTCATCGCATTCCAATGCTCTCAAATGAGTCCAAAGACATTCGCATGCGCCCGATGAAATCTCAGGAATATATCTCACCATCTTAATCAAATTTAAGTGTAATACGATTCCGTTGTGACCGTTGGGGTGAGCGCAGCATATCTGAATACATTTTCAAAAAATTTATATTGAAAACAAGGAAAACTGATCTGGTTCACTGTCAATACGTAGGATTACTGTATTGCTCTTCTCGCCAATGTAGGAACCAGTTTAGCGGGAAATGCAACGAGCGTGTTGTGACGTAGCCTGGTAGTTGTGACGTGACTGTTTACATTTCTTTAGACAATATTTTAAAAAGAAAGGAGGAAGAATATGATTGTCATCCTTTCCTTTCAAATAAGAAAGGTTTGTAATACTTCAAAGATTTTTTAAATTATTATTTTGCGAATCGAACCATCCGCCATTTTGTACGAGGGACTTCTGGGATTGGCGTCAAAAAAATTCTTGTTAGAGGTTGAGATTTAGCTCGGATTATTTCCCGCGCTCTAGTCATTAGAGCTCGCAGTACGAGCCAACGCTCCGCGCTGGGTCGCTGCGCTCGCTATAATCTCAATAAACATGTATCTCACATTCTAGAGAAATATTGAATGAAATTATGTTAATCGCACTTAGATTTCAACATAATTTATCTTGTATTTCTAAAAACTGTTTTACTTTTCATCTACTAGTATCACTTTTAAAACATGTACAAGTACGCTTCCTTTTCTCTAACAATTTCTTAATTCGGCCTAATTTTTATTGTATTATAAACGTACCCGATCCAGTGAACCATGGTACCCTAGGCGAGGACTAAGAGAAGATATTTGCATCTACTGTACACTATGAATATTTGTATATGCTATATATCATATTATGCATCAATGGTTTCTTCTTTATATGACCTACACATAAGGTATCTTGGCCTCTAGTAGTGTAGTGTAGTAGATGTGTGTAATACAGAGGACTCCTGGTACTCTTTACTATGAATGTGTCCAATCCAGGGAAATATTAGAATGAAATTCCCATAGAGACCCTTGTCGAAATAGTCAATATGTTACTTGATGATAAAGAATTACACAATTCTAACAGGACCCCAATTTACGTGATTTTGAATGCTAAATACAAACAATTCCAGAAGAACATTGTGATTATCATTGATTCTTTATATAAACGTATTTCTTCTCAATTTACTGAAACAAGGAAAACATCATTGGTTAGAAATATCAATATAATTCTTTTACCAAAAACGCACTTTCAACGAACGTCCAATACACAACTTCATCACTGTTTTCATTGCTTTCGTATCAGTATGAATACTTGTATTATACTGTTAAATATCTATTACATAGTCATTTCGATTACAGTCAACAGTTGATAATGTTAATCTATTTATAAGAATGCGATCAGTAATAAAACGTTTCATACAAATCACAGATGATTGGAAAAACCAACCAAACAAAAGAGGAAATAATTGAATACATATCATTTGAATTGTTGAGATTGGAAAACAAGTGCATGTGCACTTATACCATCCCTCTTTCATTATTATAAGTTAACAAATGAAAATCACGTTTTCTTAAGAAAGAAAAGAGAGGAAAACCAACAACTGAAGAACAGAAAAAAATTATCACTGAAATAGTTGCAATTATGATTTTATTTTTTCAATGTTGTTTTTGGGGTGGGGATGGGGATGTGGTGGAAAACTCTCATTAAATGCAGAGGCCTATTAAATCGTTTCCAAAGGTGACAGCCAAATAAAAAGTAATATAATTTGGAAGGTGAAATAGTGATTCGTGTCTTCGTACTTTTCCTCATTTTTATTTTTTTTCTGTTAATGAATCAACATACTGTCATACACGTTTGGGGAAAGAGTGTCAGAAAACGACAAAGCCGGGCAAAGAGAATGATACCCACAAGCGCTTGTTTAAATAACAAGTTATTATGATTTTAAATATACGCACCGTATGCATATTAAATTATAACTTATTGCGTATATCAAAGGACGGAATATTAAGATAACTTTCCGTTATCTCAGTAATTCCTGCTGTCCTTATTTATAATACAATAAACCTCTTGATTTTACAAAATTCTGACCACCTTCAAATATCAACTATACGTACAGTACTTTTTACGTTCCGTTCCATTTTCCGTTCTGCGTTTTAGTAACACCCGATGATTTTTCCGCTTACTTCCAAACCACGCGATCTATTTCCAACCCAAAGAGTCTTTATAACAACTGTAGTAGTGGATTCAAAACGTCTCACAAAAATGTGCTTGCTATTGCAGGACAAGAACACTTAAGGAAATATCTGATATTTTGCCGGTATTTTGACAGAAGCGCAGGTGGGTGCTGAGGAGCCCCTGAATACATATACATATTGTCAATCTCTACCCACTGCCCTTTCAAAAGATGAAATTCTTCAAAACCATGTCAGAGTTTTAAACATAGTTAATATCCCAGTCATGGGTGAAATAAATATGAGTTACCGAAACTATACTGAATTTCTAAACTACATAAAAACACTTACAAATAAAGATACATTGCTGGATCCAGTAAGTGCTCTACGAAGCAAGTATCTTTGCTCCTCACAAAAATATTAACAGCTGTGAAATAGAAACTTCAAACTTACTGTGCGACTACATATGCCACAAGTGGTGTATATCAAATGTGGATTCTGAGAAATTTTAAAAAACTTTTTGTAAACTTGAAATTGCTAATCTTTTCTCAAATCAATAACATGAAAAACGCATGACTTTTCAACACTTTACGCGATCATTCCTTATATATATATATATATATGAAGTCTCTTTTTTTCTAAGTATAAAATATTTTTAAAAAACACTCTAAAGACTTTGTAGAAGTATTTCAACCGTGTTACCGGTCTTCTTCAGTCGTGTTTATTCCCTATACGCACGAATACATACACGGAAGTACTATGACGTCACAGTATGTATTATAAAATTGAAAAGTGACGTCAAAGTTGATATTGCGAGAAAAACATTTGAGATAAGTAAGAGTCTATTAATAAATTGAACAATACTTTCCCGACCTCGTGGACACATCCTATAATATGACTATGCGTACAATTAAATATTTGGTAAGTAATGTAACGGAATTTTAGAAATGTTTGTTCACAAAGCAGTCAACTTCTGGTCTAAGTGAATATAAACAAGAAATATTAAAGTAAGTAGTTAATCGTAAATACAGCAATATTGTTTATAATAAGTTACTATAACACGTTATATATATAGCAATATTACATTATCACTTACACATGGTGTTTATATCTCTCAACTGATTCGATATGTATAAGCTTTTTCTGCGTATGGTCAGTTTTTAAATCAAGGCAAGCTACTGACAAACAAGCTGATGGTACGGGGGTTTCAACAATCCCGTTTAAAGTCAGCATTTTGTAAATTTTATGGGCGTTATAACGATCTAGTTTGCCAATACAACCTATCATTGGGGCAAATGCTGTCTGACGTGTTTCATACCAGTTGTTAGACAGTTCTTGGCACACTGATTTTGACTAAGGATTACTCCGTTTAACTGATCAAGATATAGGGCTCACGACGTGTATTGCAGTTTGACAGGGAATGCTTACTCCTCCTAGGCACCTGATTCCACCCCTTGTGTGTTCAGGGGTCCGTGTGTTTGCCCCAATAACTATTTTGCATTGCTTAAAGGAGTTTTGAGATTAACCACTGTTCGTTATCTTCAGTTTTCATACTGATTTTGACTGTGGATTCCTTAGTTAACTGATCATGATATAGCGCTCACGTCAGTTGCGATCGGTCAATTAGGGATGCACATTCCTCTACAACTGTTCTCACCTCTGGTGTGTCCACGTTGAAGAAAGGTGTTTTTAGAACTTTTAGATTACATTTAAACAATTTTTAATCCTCTTACAGTCTTGATATTTCAAAAAAATGTTAATACGAATGACTTTATAGAAGAAATCTCCGTAGATTAACAATGAACTGAACTAACGATTCGCTCTTTATCTAAAGGCTTATATATATATATATATATATCAGTATAAAAGGGCCTTTAGAGTGCACGATTTCTCATCGGTAGGGATGTCTTTCAGTCACACCTTTATTAGATAAAACCCTAATTAGAGCTTATATATATATATATATATATATATATATATATATATATATATATAACGATAATGTATATATATATATATATATATAACGATAATATATATATATATATATATATATATATATATATATATATATATATATAACGATAATGTATATATATATATAACACGATAATGTATATATATATATAACGATAATGTATATATATATATAACGATAATGCCAACTGCATTGGAAAAATATCACTATATGTGGGCAACTGGTCACACCGGGAACTTGTTTACACAGGCTTTATCCGGATAAGCCTGGGGCATGGGAAATAGTAAACGATCACCTTCAATGAGTACGTGTGTCCCATGTATTGCCCTAGAGCCAGACTCTTGGAGGAGATTTTAATCGCTTTAAAGTTTCATTCATTTATTTTACATTTCTAATTGTTTAAGTACAATACGGTGAGATATATATCAAAATTTGATTCGTTACATATGATAATTGAAAATATTTCCCTTTGAAAAAAATCATGTGGTTGTTAACATGGTTGATAGGGGATGATTGCTCATCATAGACATCTAATGTCATCTCTGGTATGCCCAGCTAGTGTTTGCTCTACTCTTAATTTTGTATTCTTTACTATCATTTAACACTTTTTTTTATCGATTGTATTGATGTACTCTTGATCTGTTAGACTGCATTATGTTTTCTCAATTATTCCAACCATTGCTGTCAGTAATATAAAACATTCTCTTCTTGAATTATAAATTTAACATTACGTATTCCTTTTCAGTGAATATCCCACATAGTGTATTTGAAGAACGTCAGGATACAAAAGTCCGTTTGTGCAGTTTTCTAAAGACAGCAATACAGGAACAAGAGGTCTCAAATCGATGGATTTATAACAGTCTTATTGGATCGTTTATGATCGGAGAGAATTCACCTATATCCAAAGGTAATAAGAATTACAGAAAATTAATATTTCAAGTTACCTTTGATGAATATATATTCATGGAAGATCGGAAGTATACTGTGTCTGTTCTGTCTGTTTCTCTGTTAGCCTGTTTGAAACTTCAACCTTGGTTATAACTTTAAAATGGAATAGGGCCCTCATATTTCATCATGGAAGCATCTGATTCGAATTATGATTTCTCCATCGGAAGAGTTATACTGGTTTTCAATTCCTTTATGAAAGGTGAAGATAACGAACAGTGATAAATTTCATAACTCCTATAATCAATACAAAATACATAGTTGGGCAAACACGGACCCCTGGATACACCAGAGGTGGAATCAGGTACCTAGGAGGAGTAAGCGTCCCATGTCAACCGGTCACACCCGCCGTGAGCCCTATCTCCTGATCAGGTAAACGGTGTTATCCGTAGTCAAAATCAGTGTGCCAAGAACGGCTTAACCCTCGGTATGAAACATGTCAAACAGCATTTGACGCAATGATAGGTTATATTGACGAACTAGATCATTATAACGACCATAGAATTTGCGAAATGCTGACTTCAATCAAGACTGTTGAAACCCCTGTAACATCAACTTGTTTGTCAGTAGCTTGCCTTGATTTAAAAAAAACTGACTATACGCTGAACAAGCTCTTGTGTGTCGAATCAGCTGAGTGATATAAACACCATATGCAGGTGATAATGGAATATTGCTACATAAATATGGGACGTTGACGATGTAGAAGCTAAAATGATCTTATGTGTCATAAAGTTGATTTGTTAGTTTGCCGTTAGTATCTACTTTCAATAAATAATCTAACTCATATAAGCAATACAATGTACTTTTTCTCCATTTCTGAAAGATTGGCACATTGCCAAGTTTTGAGAATTGCCTACCCTTTGATGTATTGTATGTTTGATCCCACCTCTGGTGTGTCCAGGGGTCCTTGTTTGCCCAACTATCTATTTTGTATTGCTTATAGGAGTTATGAGATTGATTACTGTTCGTTATCTGCACCTTGCATTATGGCTTATGTCATTTTGGAAGGTATTGTTAGTTGTAACTATTGAATTCATTTCATGATGTACAACTTTGCTTTTTTTAATAACACTGTTCGTTATCTTCACCTTGCATAAATGTACACAACATTTTTAATATTTTTTTATTAAAAAAGGCTTTAACTAAACCCTAGTATCTCATTTGCTTTTTGAAAGCCAGGCTCAATAAAATGCTTTAATGATGTTTAGTAGTCTATTTCGACATAAGGGTAAAAAATTAATTCCTAGCCTGCTCTTGAAAGATTTTACCCTTCAAATATGTACATTTTCTTCATTTCTTAGAAATTGGCCCTTTGATAAGTTGCATGTATGATTATGACTTATATCAATGTTGGAAGGCGGCTATTGTCTGCTGTTGTTATGTAATTCATTTCATGATGTTTAAATTTAATTTTGGTTTAAAAATATAGATATACACATAACCCTTTTCTAGATTTTTTTAAACCATGCATTATTTAATCCCTGATATTTCATTTCATTTTTAAATGCCAAGCTCTTTAATATGTTTTAATGATGTTTAGTAGTCCATTTTGATAGTAGTAAGAAAATTAATTATTTCCTAGCTTGCTCTTGGAAGATTTGACCTTTCCAATTTGTACTTGTTCTTCATATCTGAAAAAATGGCAATATGCCAATTCTTAGGAGTTGTCTGCCCTTTGATGTGCTTTATCTTTGGTTATTATTTTTGCAGTTTGTGGAAGAGGAGTGTCTATTGTAACTTTGAAATACTTTGAAAAAAAGTAAATTTAATTCTTTACTGAAATAAATTACATTTGATTTTAAATCACTTTTCTGGATTTTTACAAAAATATTGATGTAAATATGCAAAATACAGATTGCGGCCATGTTGAAAATAGCAATTTTGGGGGAGTATTTTTCAGTTACTATTTTGGATGTCTACCTACCCACCAATTTTCATCAAGTTGTGGTAACCTACTATTTAAACAGTATTGCATGTTTGTTTTTTTTTTGCTGGACAGGCTTTTAAAATAAAATTTCTTTGCCAATTAGTATAATCTGATATATGATACTCATTTTAAAAATTCTACCAGCTTTTTACCCCATAAATTTGCCTCGTGTAAATTTTATGCCACTAGTATTCCTCTTTGTACAAAGAGTCTGAAAATGTAAAACACCACAAAATTAGACTCATTGGGTCAAGCAAGCGACATGGGCATTTCTTTCTTTTTTTTAAAGACAATTTCTAAAAGATGCGCGGTGAAGATAACGAACAGTGATCAATCTCATAAATTCCTACTGAACATACTGGTATGCAACACGATTTTGTTCGCTACATGACAACATGTCGCAAGCCTTACCTTAAATCGAAAATTACTACAAATACAATCCAATGTCAGCAAGATAATTCACACAATTCAAAACTCCTACATCCAGACAGGAATTGTAATCGTCATATTACCGATCATAATACAGTACATGTCCAAGTGAAAGTCCATGCTTATGGTATTCAAGGTATAACAGTCATGATTCATATCTAGTAAATAGATGGTGGACTTTTTGTAATCTTGGTATCGTTTTGAAAGGTGCATCAAATAAAGATAATCCAATAGAGGAATTTCCATAATGTTGTAATCTGCTTGATTTATTTCACCTAGAATTTGACATTGACATATATGGAAAGAGCACATCTTATTGAAACATTTTTTAAAGAAATTATAATTTCCCACTTATCTCTTGGTAAAACTTTGCATAAGCTTTTTCTTGATAAAAAAAAAATAATCATTTGCCGTACACATTTTCAGAAAACTAGATGAATCACTGTTAGTTATCTTCACATTTCATATTTCATATTTTTGTAAAAGGCAAATAACACTTCAAAACGTTTCAATTGCGATAAGGTCCGCTTCTTACCAATTATATGAATTTCATTTCCCTCAACTCCATCATCATTTAACAATAAAAATTGATGTAGACTAAAATCCTTCAACAGGGGACCCGTCCGCCAGGATCAAGATATAGGGCCCACTGCAGGTGTGATCGGTCGATAGAGGATGCTTACTGCCCCTAAACGCCCGAGCCAACGTCTGATATATACAGGGCGCCGTGTTTGCCCAACTATTAATTTTGTATTCCTTGTAGGCATTATGAGATTGATCACTGTTCGTTATGTTCCAACTTTACACATGTGGAACATTAAGACCATTTCACTAGTTTTATACATTTACATTGGTTCGCACCTGACATTTGAAGCAATGTCAAATTCTTTGGAAGTTTTTTTTTATTTCTAAGTTGAAAGAGAATTAGAAATTCAAAAGAAAACATCGGGTCGCAGTGATTGTTATTGAGCTACAGTGTTCTAAAGATGACGTGTTTGCACTTAAAATCTATTCAATTAAACTTGATCTGTATGTTGGTTTCAATACAATATCAGCAACACAAATAAGTCACTACATAAAATAGATACATACTCATGTTTTCTAACAATACAGATGAAAAAAGTTTAATACAAGTAATGGGGAAAAAATAACGACCTTTTTGCACTTGATATACGAAAATAATCATGATACCTTTGAGAGTTAAAAAAAAGATTAGGAGTAATGTCAATTTCTAAAATTTCAGATAATTTTCAAGATCTTGTTTTAAAATTTAAAATGGAAATAGAAAAGGTGAGGATTGGAGACGATTTTTTTTTAATTATTGGCGAAAATATTGAATTTAGATTAAATTAATTTAAACATTTTTTAAAAATTGTGTTCTATTTGGAGAAAATATCAAACAATAAATTTCAACATTTAATCTTTTTTCTAGTCTCAGCTACTCGTATCATGAATTATAAAACTGAAATCCACGTATAGCAGTATAAAAATAGCAAATATATTAGATGAAACAGAAACTGTAATATCACGCAGATTTAGAACTTTTTGATTAATCAATCCTTCCGCCACAAAATATAGTCCCTGCAAACTCTTTCAAAATTTGAATTGGCACAATTTTTTTCCAACTGGATAGGGTTTAGTAATGATGTGTGAAATGTTTGCACATTTGGGGTCAGTATTGAACCAGTAAATACTTTATTGTAGCATCCTGCGCAATTGTGCTCAAAAGCTCAGAAGCTAACTTCCTTAATGAATTGTAGATATTTCATCGCCTATTGTTGATGCTTACGAAGTACGTACGTGGGGGTTTCCTTGATGATTTGCATGGAGCTTTAGGGGATGAATTCAAAAATGTTAAGTTAGATCATAGCCACTTTTAAAGATCAATGATAAGTAAATGCCGGAGGCTAAAGTACAAGTTCTTACACTCAAAGCAATGAGCAATTGTTTAGTTGTGTAGGTCACGTCAATCCATCCCCGACTTATTTTGAAGAAGAGTTGTAGAAAAAAAAAATTAAGAATAGCTTTAACGCAAGAATTATAAAGTTATGTTTGGGCCTTTTACAAAGTTTGTTTCGCTGAATTAATGTAATGACATATTTTGAAAAACATGATCAATTTTAAAAGCGTATAATTTTTCGAATAGTACATCACAATTGAGGTAAGGTGTCAACTTACCTGTATCTATATGTACATGTATGTAGACATAAATAATTGTGCTTTTTTGTTACAGAGACACAGCTAACGTTTATGTAAAACTTATACGGTACAAATCTTGATGCACCAGATGCGCATTTCGACAAATAAGTTCCCTTCAGTGATGCTCAACCGAATTTTTTGAAATCCGAAATAATAAACATGTAAGAGTTATTTTAGGGAAAAACAAAATGCCCAAAAAAAAAAAAAAAAACTGGAGTCAAATTCGTCTAAGGATAAGAGCTATGTATGAGGGAAATAATCCTTAATTTTGAAATGAATTTCTAAATTTTATTACAGCATTTAAATATACATCCGTATTTTCAAGCTAGTAACGATGTACTTAGCTCCTGGGCTGTAGAGACCCTCCGGGACTAACAGTCCTCCAGCAGAGGCCTCAACCCAGGGCTTGCAATGTAAAACTTATACGGTACCCATTTTGATGCACCAGATGCGTATTTCGACCAATAATGTCTCGTCGGTGATGCTCAACCGAAAGTTTGAAAATCCGAAATAACAAACTTATAAGAGCTATTTTAGGGAAAAACAAAGTGCCAAAAACCTGGAGTCAAATTCGTCTAAGGATAAGAGCTCTGCATGCATAACTTTGACGCTTTAGGGTACTACTCTTACTTCTTTTTTAGCTCACCTGAACTGAACGCTCAAGTGAGCTTTTCTGATTGCCTGTTGGCCGTCGTCTGTTCGTCCATATATCTGCCTGTCCGTCTCTAAACGTTTTACATGTTCGACTTCTTCTCCAGAACCACTTGGCCAATTTCAAACAAACTTGGACAATAGTATCTTTGGGTGAAGGGCTTACAAATTTGTTCAAATGAAGGGTCCTTTCAAAGGGGAGATAATCACAAAAATGCATAAATAGCGTGAGGTCATTTAAAAATCTTTTTCTCAAGATCCACTGGGCCAGAAGATCTGAAAAATACATGAAAGCTTCCTGATATAGTTCAAATTCAAGTTTATTAAAATCATGGTCCCAGGGGATTGGATGGGCACAGTAGGGCAAATTTTACATACGAATATATAGGAAAAGTCTTTAAAAATCTTCTTCCCAAGAACCACTTAGCCAAAAAAACTGAAATTTATATGAAAGCTTCCTCATATAGTGCAGACTCAATTTTGTTCTAATCATGGCCTCCAGAGGTTGGATGGGGTCACAATAGGGGATCAATATTATACATAGAAATATATAGGAACAATCTTTAAAAAATCTTCTAAAGAACCACTGAGCCAGAAAAGCTGAGATTTACATGAAAGCGTTCTGACATAGTGCAAATTCAAGTTTGTTCAAATTATGACCCCCGGGGGTAAAATGGGGCCACAAGGTGGGGATCAAATATTTTGCATACAAATATATGGGGGGGATCCTTAAAATAAATTCTTCTCAAGAACCACTGAACCACTGAGGTAGAAAAGCTGATATTTACATGACAGCTTGCTAACATAGTTCAGATTTAAGTTTGTTCAAATCATGGCCTCCGGGGGTGTGATGGGGACACAATAGGAGATCAAACTTTTACATACAAATATATAGGGAAAATCTTTAAAAATCTTCTTAAGAACCACTGAGCCAGCAAACCTTATATTTAAGTTTGTTCAAATCATGACCCCAGGGTGTAGGATGGGGCCCCAAGGGGTTCAAAGTTTTATATACAAATATAGGAAAAACCTATAGAAATCTTCTTCTAAAGAACCATCGGGCCAAAGAAGTTGACATTTACAAGAAATCTTTCTGCCATAGTGCAGATTGAAGTTTGTAAACAATCATGGCCTCCAGGAGTAGGTTTGGGTCACAAATGGGACTGAGGTTTTACATGCAAATATATATATGGAAAGTTGTCAGATATGAGCCAAGGTCACTCAGGTGAGCGATGTGGCCCATGGTCCTCTTGTTTGAAAATTATTCTCATTCCCAGAAACATCTGCTGCAAATCTACATAAATCAACTCCAATATGTACTTTCAGTACTTTGATTAAACATGTTAAGCTGCGATACGCTACCCCTTCCCTACCGTTTTGAGTTTTAAAAAAAGAAAATTCTACATGCCTCTTTCGTATATATTTCTTTTGAATTACATCGAATACAATTGTTTGATTCCATATCAGTAGACACATTTTGAATGAACATTAATAACAAAGTAATATTTCTCAAAATGCCATTTACAGTTACCTATCATTGCGTATTTCAAATTAAGTGTCCAGGTTTTCTTATAAATCGGGTCCTTTCCAAATAAATACATATTAATCATAGTGTAATTTAAAGTAAGCCGAGAAACTAAGGAAAACAAAGACACTGTAGCATTATCACACATAAAAAGTAACTCCTGCACATGGGCTCTTCTCCGTCGTCTGTGTTTTCGAAGTATCTCTGATGACATCAACCTGTTATTGTCGTATAAATAGATCTCACATTTTGTGTGTCCAGGGTCCGTGTCTATCCTACTCTTAATGTTGTAGTGTTTATAGGAATTAGGAAATGCGTTTGTCGTATAGCTGCTCTTAATTTTGTATTCTTTATAGGAGGTATGAGATGATCACTGTTCGTTATCTTGAACGTTACAGTACAGGTAGAGATTTAAATAATTTAGAGTTTAAAGATTAATATTCATGACCTAGCATATTTTTCCTAGTTCTGGAGGGTTACAATTTTAACTTTGACATTTGTTCTTATGTGGGTTTTTGGCTCGAAATATAATAGATCTTCCTTGAGCACACAAGAATGAACAGTTTGAATCAACAATGTTTTGTATTTGTTTTAATATGTTTTGCATTTTTTTTATCAAATACAAAATATGCATTTCTGTTATTCAAATATTTGTTCACGTTTGTTTAATATTTTCCAAGAATACACATTCGATGTTATTTATAACAATAGAATCGTCAATCATGTATGACAATTATGCCTAAAAATTATTAGCACATGTATGGTATATATTGCAGGCGAGTATTAATATCACACCCCTCGGATGATGGATTCATTAATCATATACAACCACCTATTTCAGATGTGCTACCCTGTATAACGTCTATGAAGAAATGGAGTATTCTCGTTGTTATTTTGATGTCAGTTGACTACAAACTGGACGTACACAAACACTGGAAAGAGGATTTGATCAACATCAGAAAAGCATTCCCAGTATTGCAAAGCGAGGATGTTGAGGAAGATGATGTTCTTATAGAGGATTTAATGAAGGACAAAGTACTGGGAGTAGACGAGATAAACAACGTGATATTTGTATCCGATGATGTCCGCCATCTTGTAATGAGCTTCTTTGTCAAATTTTGTCTTCAAACTGATGATGATTATAAAAACTACCTCAATCTGTCGTCTGTGGACTCGTTAATGGAGTATTCCCGTAACTGGCTGTATATACCAAAAGAAGGAGAACGACACATGTATATACCGGAGGAGATGGAAGAGTTGTTTATCAGGAGACTGGGGATAGACGCTATACTACACGTCATGGTAGAGAAGGGAAAGCACCGTTTTAAGTTTCTAAAAACGAGAGATACCGTTTCTGCAGTTTGTAAGTGTATGCTGATTTAAAAATATTTTCATAATGAACTTATTATGTCTTATCTTGTGAATCATGTTACCTTTTTATTTTCCCCAGAGAAGGCCATGAGAAAAAGCAAATGAAAGGTGAAGATAATGATGAATAGCATTGCTTTGGCAGATTTGTTATACTAGTATATGAAGTAATATCACCATTATACATTATCCACATAACAATCGTAACCTATAAATGTCTATAACGTTTAGCGCCACCAGATAACTGAAAAATTGTTGAGTGTGGCGGAAAACAACAACAATCAATCAATCAATCTATAATGTTTGGTACGTTTCATGTGTCTATATAATTTTACGATTACAGTGACTTTAATACTTTCTTTAATTTGGAAATGAGTGTGACTTGAGAAAACCACTCTCTATATAGGTATATGTAATATATCGTATGAAATTGATCACTGTTCGTTATCTACATGTCATGGTAATCAAAATATTCGCTATATCAATATTTAAAAAATACAAAATATGCTAAATAATCTTTGAAAGAAGTTTCTGGCAAGAAATCAAGGATATCCAAATGATGCAGAAGAAGTACATGTAGATATATATTCTATTCTCATATTACTGAGTTACTCGTATAAGGGTGGATTTGATCTCGGTCACTCAGTGTTCGATAAGAGGAAGATTGACATGTTTTCCAACGATGAAAAGCTTGAAAACCACATGGTGATAGATTTCTTAGTTTTGATTACTAATAATGTTATTACGATTGATATATATATACTTTGAAATGAAATTACATGCAAAATAAACACGTTTTGTTCTTTACTGGTGTTACTTGTGACATCATATTTAGATAGCTGAATACTAATTAAGCTTAATTGCATTGTGAAAAATAACATCGTAGTGTTAGGTAATGAATGTATACAAACTGTATGCTTATTTGGTATATAAAACGTCTTTCGCATAATCAAACATTTTTCAAATCTACGAATTTAGTATTCAATTTAATATTCGTTGTACGAAGTGTTTCCCTGACCACTTAGTAACCAGCGCACTTCATGTGAGAGAGTCCGGTATTATTCCATGTCCAGTTAGAAGGGCGACTTCTAGACATGTTAGAGAGTCAGGTATCATTCCGTGTCCAATTAGAACGGTGGTTACTAAATTATACTGTACTCTTTATATGTGTACGTAATTGAGAAGTAATGCTACAAGTAGTGTTCCTATTCTACAATCATCAAATAATATTTTTTCTACATACTTAAGTGTGTATTCATGTGATATTCCTACCCTATTGTTCAGTGAAAGTACCTCGGGAAATCCTTGACTGGGACTATGCTGCGCGAAGCAGATACGCAGAATGTGCCAGGAAAGGAACTCAAACAATACACAGGGCTCGTGCAATGATAGTTGGATGCGCAGGGGCTGGAAAATCCACTTTGCTTAAACGTCTACAGAAAAGAAGTCTGGATGAACTGAAACAGATTCAGTCTACAGTAGGACTAGAAGTACACGAAGACATATTTGAGATTACTCCGGAATCTGATTGCCTAAAAGGTACACATAAGACGTCTACATATCTACATTTTTGCCTTATTAATTTTCTCATCATCAACTATGAGGCAGTATATATACATTAGCTCAAATTTTGCTGACATATTTCTATATTCATATGAAGCAGAATTTATTCAAAAACTTCTACATGAGAAAAAATATATATTGCTGTAGCCTTCAATTCGACATTTAAATATATCGACGACTGTTTGTCAATTAACAATAATACCTTTCACTCATATGTCGATTCGATATATCCCTGTTAGCTCGAAATAAAAGACACCAGAGTCGTTCACTTCTCCTTCATACTTAGATATTTTATTAGACGTTAACGGCAAACTGACTACTCAACTATATGAAAAACGGGATGATTTCAGCTTCTCCATCGTCAACTTCCCAAATTTATGTAGCAATATTCCATTATCACCTACATCTGATGTTTATATCTTTTAACTGAATGGATACGAAAGAGCTTGTTCTGTGTATCGTCCGTTTCGATTGAAGTCAGCATTTCGCAAATTCTATGGTCGTTATAACGATCTGGTTTGTCAATGCAACCTATCATTTGGACAAATGCTGTCTGACATCTTTCATACCGATCGTTAGGCTGTTCTTGGCACACTGATTTTGACTACGGATAACTCCGTTTACCTGATAGGGCATGCGGCGGATGTGACCGGTCGGCAATGAATGCTTACTACTCCTAGGCATCCGATCCAACTTCTGGTGTGTCCAGGTGTCCGTGTTTGCCCAACTATCTACTTTGTATTGCTTACAGGAGTTATGAGATTGATCACTATTCGTTATTTTCACCTTTCATTCCTCCATAATTCTATCGTATATGTATGTCTCGTCATGTTTTCTATTAGATCTACCAGTAGACACAGATAAAGAGGGGAAACAACTCTTGAGTGTTGTGGACTTTGGTGGACAGTGCGCCTATTACGCGTGTCATCAGGTCTACCTCAGTAGAAGAGCTTTTTATCTTCTCGTCATTGACATGTCTAAAGCATTTGATGAGAAAGTTGACCCAAAACTCTGTGAACAGGCAGGGACAATGTTTACTGACTGGTCTTATGGGGGTAAGTGGCGTGAAAGAATACAAGTATTCTCCAGATAATTTATCCAGAGTGTGGCGGTCAGAGGTACAGGGGGTACGGGTTTGAATCACAGCCTTGTCTTTTGCATTGTTTCTCTTCTTGTTATTTTTGGTTCCGTAAACTGGCAGGTGAAAATGCCTGCCAGGGCCAAAGATCATAAGTTGATGTTTTCAAATTGTAAGGGCATTTAGTGTAGTGCGGAATATGGCGGGCAGAGGGATTCGATCAACGGATGCCAGATAGCTCAGTTGGTAGGGCACCTGCCTCGAGGTTCAGGAAAACCCGGGTTCGAATACCGGTCTAGTATTCTGCATTATACCATTTCTGTTACGAGAGAATTTCAAATTTTAAGAAGCAAATATATGGTAAATAAAGATATGTGATAATCATCATGTCTATATAGATACCATGTTGCAGGTAAATGTATTTCATCCCTATCCATATAATATTTATAAGCGAAATATTGTACATACAGAAGTGATACTAAACCCCCAATGTAAGATGTTCTAGATACAGTAACTTCACTTGACATTAGACATTATGTATAAATATGGATAGCATGAGGTATTGGTAGTAAAGACAACCATAAACAAATGTCCAATGTCGTCATTTAACGAACTGTATTATGGTGTGCATTTTCATGTACGTATATCCCTATGTTTTTCTGCTTGTATCTCTTGGCTGTTTCACCTCCATGTCAAATATTTCATACCGAGCCATAGAATTAAGCTGATGTATCTTGGGGGGGGGGGGGATATGGGTCCTGATCATGTCATTGTGACCTCGATCTAATTGTTATCCAGAACATACAACTTGGTCGCTAGATATTTCTCGTGGCAGTAATTCCCCAAGTTTAACATTCTAGGTTTCAACACAGTCAAATCGTGTCCAGATCCCGTATTGGACACTGTGAGTCGTTGGACTATCACACTTGGTCCAGGTGATGGAGAACCTCGGTTACGTTGCAATGATTTTATCCCAATATCGAGATTACAAATGAGAGAATCACAGACTGTGGCTGTGAGGATGCATTAAGGCCATGTATTTCCTGATAGGCATATCATGTACTCTTTATTGTATTTATTCATCGTGTCATGCAACCTACATGCGATACACATCGCCCATCTATCTGGTATTTTTCTGAATACTCGTAGTTAGATATACATGTGAATAACAATATACCTATAAAAGGATATCAGTATTGACACTAGCGTAGAGGAATATTATATCGACAGTCGAAAAAAAATGTCTTCCATGACTGAGGAATGTATGTCTTTTTATTGCTGCAAATGTGAATAGTGAAAAGTGACGGTGTGTTCTAGAGAATGATATAACAAAGATCTCCAAATGTATTTAAACTCAACGTAGCAAAAATAGAACATACACTTTATGCAATTGAATATGTTAAAAGTTGACATTAAAAACTTCTACCTAGTACACGTTTTCATGTAACCTGCCATGTTAACAAGGTAATCACATTAATGATGAATGTATAGTGAATACCGTAGTATAGTAGAAATGATAAGTTAGAGTTGTCATATTGTTTCTGAATAACAGTAAGATGTTAACAGTGGCAATGCCCTTATACTGTGTTATCAATATATATACTGAGGACTTACATGTACAAGTATATTGTATATGGAGACGTTACCATTGCCAGTGATGGGCTTCAAATTTTAGGTCTATGCTCGGCGCTTATGTCCTATCATCAGGGAGGTATCTTTATCGTACCACACTTGCTGTAACACGGGACCTCGGATTTTGTGATCTCAATCAAAGGACCGCCCCATATAGTAGCCTCATACGACAAGCAAGGGGTACTGAGTATCTACTTTAACCCGGATTCTCACAGGACTACCGAAAATTTAATTTCTCTTGCGTATCAAATCATTTGAGAAACATAAATACTATACACATATGGTATTTTAATATTGCTATCTAAGTATGGGGAAAACGATGATTCTAAAATATATTGCTACCATATAGGTAGTAACACAAGCCTAAATATAAATACTGAAAGTTGGTTATAGAAAACGTTTAAATGTGTAATCCATTCTTAATGCGTAAAAGAAGCCTTTGGAGCCAGGCATGATTACTCAGATATATAAATGAGACATAATACTGATCATTAGCCACGATATATGTCGCTTGCTTATAGAGATACAATGCATTCTGGGGATAAAAGGTTATCTTTGTAAATGGTTTAATGAATAAACATATGAAATTCAAATGAATCTGGATCTAAGTGAAGAATGATCTTTTACGCAAACGGTTATCTTGGTTCTTTCCTTTTAAATTTTCAACGCAAAGTAATGTTATTTTACATCATAATCACTCCATGGAAGCATGCAACTGGCATTTTGCAAGATTTTGTTGTGAATCCTCACACTATTTACCATCGTTTAAACTGACTAGTAGTTATCATGACATTACAAACTTTCCTAACACTGTCGAGCGCATTTCCCCCCGTATTTAGGACCGAGTAAGCCCTGCAAGTGTGTGTTTTGAAACACGGAATAGCAGTCTGTTGGTTTGTTCTAAAATATACTGCATAAGAGGATTCTAATTTGGACATCAACTCACCTACGACCTTCCATCCCCATCGAATTCAAAGTGTGATTGAACTGCTAATGATCTTTTCAGTGTATAATAACAATCCAAGCGGTAAATGGTGAAATAAAAACTTTTGGTTGGGCACCTGTTACAGTTATATTTGTTTCTTGTTGAAAATCCTTAAGCCTTGCGTCAAACATACGACTATGATACAATGGCAATCGAACTGTAATTTGGTGAAATTTTGTAGGTTTTAATGAGCCTATAAGGTGTTTTATTCAAATTGGCATATCACATATCTGGGCATTAAGAGAAGATGTGATATCATTTTGATATCTCAAATACAGAAGTATTTTACTTCCAAAACAAATTATGTAGTTAGAAAGATACATGTACACTAAATCTCTTAAATCATACATTGCTTCTCTCAATTCAGTGTGATTTGCTAGTGAATGGTGCATCACGCCATTAATGAGTTTTTTCTATAAATCATTAATCCAACAGAAATATGAATTGTTTGCTTGAGAGCATCTAAACTTGTGGCAAAGAAAGAGAGAACCAGAACTGACTGCATATAAAATAACAAATTATGGTTTTACAGAATACCTGTTGTTTTGGTTGAAGTCAGTGCATACGTACTGTGACAATGACGCCCCAGTGATCATCGTTGGAACACATTTAGACGAAACCAAAGCTCAGGTATCGTGCATATTCATTTAAGGATGTTCTCTCCTGGTTTGAATTTTTTCAGAAGTATCAAACTTTAAAAAAAAAACTATTTTAACTAATACATCTTTATCCGAAAGACATTTAAAACAGAAAAAAGAGTATGTTAGTGTGGACTTTAAAGAATTACAGTCCTCAAATTTGCTCCTTTGCTGAAACTTAATTTTTCATGAAAATCACCAATTTTCACAAGAAACACACTATAAAACAAATATTAAAGACAGAATAATCTTGGTTGTCTTTTATTTTATGAAAATTAAGCATAATTGATTGTTTCAATAACTTTTACATAAAATATATCACCAATTCTACAAAAATCAATTATTAATTAAAATAATTATATAAAATATCACACAAATTTGAAGACCTATTTCATCAAAAAATTAAACCTAGGGAGAATATATGTATCAAACTTTTTCTGAAATTACTAATGTTGATTTGAATCATATTTTTGCTCAATTTAAATTTTAAAAAATGTGTGGGGTAGTGTGCATTGAAACAAAGATTTGAACCATGTTGTGTCTCCACCCCCTTCTGACACTGACATACATTCTAAACAATAACAATATACGATTTGTTATAAAATGTGTATTTTTCAATGTATATTTACAAATTCTATATATTTATTTCATTATATGATAAATAATCAGAAAACATAAATAATATATGCAAACATACAATACTAATTCATTTATAACTACAGAATGTGTAAAACATATGCCCCCGCATCAGCATTTTCTAATTTCCATGCACTGTGACCTTGATCTTTGACCTTCTGACTTCAAAATTGATAGGCATCTTCCCGTCTTGGTATCCATATGTCCAAATTTGGTTTGAATAGAATGCAAAGTATTTGAGTTTTTATCCAGAAACTACTTTTAACAGTCAACTTCCATGTGGCCATGAGGAAGAAATCTGCACTTCCTGGTATGGTTCTTCATGTGATGATAGCACAACTCATCCCTCTCACTGTGGTTACCAAATGGATGTAGCTAAAAAGCAAACATTGGAACTCAATTTATATCAATACTGTAAATTCTTAACAATAGAACAGAATATACTATTAGGTTTACCACCAGACTGCTAATACACCAACTTCAACTAACTCCAATTTTTGTTTAGCCAGGGATTCTGTTTTAATGCCTTGCCCAACAAATTGTTACTCTAAAAGAATTCCTTAAGGAAAATGTTATATATGAATTTGTTCGTGCATAAATGACTGTTTATGAAATATATGCTAAAATTCTAATCAGGATTTGTTTTTAAATGTGCATTTTTAATACTCTATAAATAAATTTTAACATTATTAAAAGGTTTTGACAATTACACTTTGAAGGAATAATCAAAATAAAATTTTGATAAAATAATATAGTTTTAATTTTCCAGAACTGATTAGAAACTAATTATCGATCTAGTAGCCCCCCCCCCCCCCAACCCCCATATTTATACATGTATATATAGTCAACAAATTATCTTTTGTTTTAACTAATTTGTACACGAATGGCGCGTCATAATTCTCTAGATGGGAGAAACCCCCCTTTTCCCTTTGAACACTTTTTAATGAATTAAATTCGCTGTATACTTTAGCGATTGTTTAAAACATTGACGTAGATTACACTTTTTTAATCAAAATGATGCTTCAATAATGATACATTGAACGTTAGGAGCGAGATTCGCTCATGACCGACTAACTAGGCGGGATCGGGAAAATCGGAGATCAATTTAGGTACAGATCTACACAGTTTGCAGATTTGTTTTCATAAAAAAATTCTTGTATATTGAAAAAACTTACAAAATCATTCAATACTATATCAGCAGCCTCTGATTCAGGTACTACAACGCTAACACCCTTCCATTTTCCCTTCTCGTCTGATACTGTGTACAGTACTGTAGTGTGTCACCATGTGCGTGGTTGTGCATGCTTGTCTGTAATTTTCTTTGTCTGCCACTCACTCCTGAAAATATCAGATGCAGACTGATCTATAACTGCCGTTTTACTTCTAACGAATCGCCCATGTATGTTTCTGGACTGCTTTAGGATAAATCAAATGTGACATCGTACAGTGTGCGTCTTCGAGCTCGAGTTTGTTTACAATCGTAACGTCATCATGAATGTCGTAAAATGAGAAAATAAGTTAAAAAAATTGTCATTTTTAAATTAATTTTTGTTAGTTTATTAACATTACTTACAAATAAAAACTTATATTAATGTTCTTCTTTATGCATACGAAATAAAACACTCGTGTCCCATAGTTACGACTTTGGAAGGTATGGAGACTCACTCGCGGTAAAAGTACCACGAGAGTACCCCCTTAAGATAATTTGAGACTATAATGCGATGAACCTATCTCAATTACTACGTTGAAATTCATACAAAGTACATTACATTGCATTCAGATAAGTCATAGAACAAAGTCAGAAAACGATTTGAATAAGCGTTAAGGTAAATAGAACAAATTTAGACTAAAATATATACAGTTATGCACCGTCACAAACTGGTCGATTCATATAGTTCTATCCTTGTCCGTCCTTCCACGACACCTAGTCTCCCGGACTTTCTTCCATGAGCTTTTTCATTGATTTTTGGTATGTAGGTGTACAATGATGATTTACATATGGTGTACATATATAGATTCAGTTGATAATCTGAGATTGAATTCTTACTAAATTTATCTTAAGACATTTCTTACTCCTGAGATAGTTTCATAAAGATGTCTAGCTATTAAATAGTCAACTAATCAATGCTTCACTTTTGAATGATAAACAGTTTATTGCTGGATTGATTTGTTGGATCATTTAAAGCTTGCAAACAACAGAAAATTGAAGATTGCTTTATTTGTCTTCGTTGGTTAAGCCCTTGGGTGAAGGTAAAAAATGGTTCAGAAGTACTTGTCACAAAAATGCTATCATTAATTTCTGTTTTATCTTTCAAGAGGGTACTAATATTTTTCTCTTTGAACTCATTCAAAACTCCCTGAAAGGTGAGGAAAACGAACAGTGATCAATCTCATAATTCCTATAAGCAATACAAAATAGAGAGACTGTCACACCTGCAGTGAGCCCTATATCTTAATCAGGCAAACGGAGTAATTTGTAGTGAAAATCAATGTGCCAAGAACGGCGTAACGATCGGCCGTCAGACAGCATTTGGCCCAATGAAGGTAGTATTGGCAATTGAAATCGTTATAACGACTAAAGGATTTGCAAAATACTGACTAAAAATGAGACTGCTGCAACTCTTATAACATCACCTTGTTTGTAAGAAGACTACCTCAATTTGAAAATTAATCCTGCGCAAAAACAAAAAAGACGATAACAAACAGTGACCAATCTCATAACTCCCATAAGGAATACAAAGTAAAGGAAAAAAGGGAACAAACACGGACCTCTGGACATACCTCAGCCATTGCGTACCGAATCAATTGAGAGATATAAAGAACCATTGCGTACCGAATTGTTTAACGTCCCTCTCAAGAATATTTCACTCATATGGAGACGTCACCACTGCCAGTAAAGGTCCGCAAAATTTAGGCCTATGCTCGGTGCTTATGGCATTTGAGCAGGGAGGGATCTTTATCGTGCCACACCAGCTGTGACACTGGACTTCAGTTTTGGCGTTCTCATCCGAAAGACCGCCCCAATTTAGTCGCCTCTTACGACACGCAATAGGTACTGAGGACCTATTCTAATTCGGATCCCCACGGGAATCGAATGAGCTGAGAGATATAAACACCATATGCAGGTTCACAGGTAATTGTATCGCTTGGGTTCGAATTTACTATTAAGGAGTAAAGATATAGAACTCTTGGAGCTATCTTGGACTTCGGTTCATTAATTGGGGTAAGAAATTCAACTTAGAAACGATATTTCACGCTGCAGATTCTATGAAATAGCTTGTTACAACGAGCAAACATTCAATTTAGTCGTATAGTGACAGGGCCCAGATAAAAGTCGACCAAAAATAGTAGGCATTTTTCAGTCGTTGACGATGGAGGACCTGAAATCATTCTGTGTGCCATCAAGTTAAGTTAGTTTACCGTGGATATTTACTTTTAAATAAATGGGACGGTCCTTCGGATGAGACCGCAACAACCGAACAAATGCGACACGATAAGGGTCCCTCCCTGCTCAATTGCCATAAGCGCCGAGCATAGGCCTTCATTTTACAGCCCTTCACCGGCAATGGTGACGTCTCCTTATGAGTGAAATATTTTTGAAAGAGACGTTAAACAGTATTCAATCAATCAATCATCAATAAATTATGCAAGTACGAAGGAGACGCGTAGGATTCTTTGAGGTCTTATTTTGAGTTTACAAGGATAAATCGACATTTGAATGATTATTGTTAATCGATAAAACATTTCCTTCCATTATAAATATTATTCATCAGAAATAAAACACTGGACCTCAATGTTTTGAATGTATTTAATTTAAAATTATGTTTTGTGGTAAACAAACTACAAGGTGTATCTCGCATCATCTTGGTTTTCATTTTTATCAGCTACATCGCTTGCAATTTTCCACGATAAGTTCAATTCAATGTGATACGTAGACCCCTACCTCTTGCAGCAACTCTGTCAAGGTCATATTTCTTGCACCACCATGGTGAACTGGAAATAGCCTCCATTTATAGGTTGTAATCAACCGTCAAATGTCTTTCACTGCTTGTTTGCAGGATAAATATTTGCAGGACATTTTAGTATATATATTTAAAACGTCGTGTTTTTGTGATATAAAATTATAGCTGTTTGATTTCCGGTCAAAGTTGCTGAACTTGATGCACATGAATTCCTCTCAAATTCTAAATCCTAAATATGATTGAAAACAGCATCTATATCTTACCAGATTTACCTTCCTTAGATTTAATTTAAACGACTGAATCTTCTATCATGAATTGAATTGAGAACTTGTGTAAAAGTGTATTTATGGGCAATAATGTTGCAGAATAGACGAATGGTTCCATGGAATAGGCCATGTCTTTCACCCAGTTGTGGTCAGGCGCTCTCATTGTAATATTTTAACAAATGAAATCTTAAGTGCTTTCTGTCAACAGGGGATCAATTAAAAATTTATGTACGCGAGTTATAGTGTATAAAAATCGATGGTGCTGAATAGTTCAGAGAAAACATCCCCACCTCTTCCATTTACATTATACGATGCAGTTTGTTTTGTTTTCGTTTGTCAGGTGGTATCGAACAGTGATCAATCACATAACTCCTATAAGGAATACAACATCAAGAGTTGGACTCTCCACAGAATAAAAATATACACCAATTAAACCCGGTTGTCCTTTCATATACTTCTTGAACATATTCCAAATGTTTTATGGTAATAATTTCTTTATTTTCTTATTAAGCATATTCGCGTGATGATCCGGGTTAGAATAGGTCCTCAGCACCTCTTGCAAGTCGTAAGAGGCGACTAAATGGAGTGGTCCTTCGGATAAGACCGCAAAGGGCAAGGTCCCGTGTCACAGCAGGTGTGGCATGAAAAAGATCCCTCCCGTACGTAAGCTCCGAAGATAGGCTTAAATTTTACAGCCCCTCACTTCCAATGGTAACGGCTCAAGATGAGTGAAAAATTCTAGAGCAGGACCGTAAACAATATATTTGGACCAGTAAATATCTTAAACTTGAAAATAATCCTTTGAATATATATATATATATATATATATATATATATATATATATATATATATATATATATGTGTGTGTGTGTGTGTGTGTGTGTGTGTGTGTGTGTGTGTGTGTGTGTGTGTGTGTGTGTGTGTGTGTGTGTGTGTGTCTGTGTGAAACGTATACGGTACCAATTTTGGTGTACCAGATGCAAATTTCCAAAAATAATGTCTCTCCAGTGATGCTCAACCGAAAATGTTTGAAATCCGAAATAACAATAAACTTGTTAGAGCTATTGTAGGGGAAAACAGAAAGAAGATGAATTTCATTATAATTTAGAATTAACAACAATGAATTAGTCTTCATCTACAGATTAACAGATCATATTTACATAAGGTGTTTATATATCTCAACTGATTCGATATGCAAGAGCTTGTTCTGCGTATAGTCAGTTTTTAAATGGAGGTAAGCCACTGACAAACAAGTTGATGGTTCAGGGGTTTCAACAGTCTCGATTGAAGTCAGCATTTCGCAAATTCTATGGTCGTTATAACGATCTACTTCGTCCGTACAACCTCGAATTGGGTCAAATGCTGTCTGATGTGTTTCATACCGATTGTTAAGCCGTTCTTGGCACACTGATTTTGACTGCGGATAACTCCGTTTACCTGATCAGGATATAGGGCTCATGGCGGGTGTGACCGGTTAACAGGGGATGCTTACTCCTGCTAGGCACTTGATCCCACCTCTGGTGTCCAGGGGTCCGTGTTTACCCAACTATCTATTTTGTATTGCTTATAGAAGTTATGAGATTGATCACTGTTCGTTATCTTCGCCTTGCATACAATAATTCAATTGCAATTCTACGAATTGTTTTTACATTGTAGATACTTATTAGTTTATGCTTTATACATGTATTGTGTTTCTTTCAAATCAATACCTGATAACGATATGATGGATGGGATAACTCCATTTACCTGATCAGGATATAGGGCTCACGGAGGTTGTGACCGGTCGACAGGGGATGCTTACTCCTCCTAGGCACCTGATCCCATCTCTGGTTTGTCCAGGGGTCCGTGTTTGTCCAACTATTTATTTTGTATTATGTATAGGAGTTATGAGATTGATCATTATTCTTTATCTTCTCCTTTTATGAGTTAAGTAATTCGAGGTATGTGACTAATGGGAGTCATATAAAGTCCCACTTACTCTAATTAACGACAAGTGTCAACATTGTCAGCGATCCGTATTTCCTGTCATATTGTTTTCCTACCTCATTTGGCGAACCCATATTACACACACTTCATTAAAATGATTCCAAGGGAGATACTTTGATAGGACAGCTTATTGCAGAAAATTCACTATAAAGAGTCGCAAATATAAATACATATGTCATATAAAATATGATAATGTATTCCTTGCAACTATTGCAAGAGGTACTGAAGGAAATCATTTCAGAATCGGAATTTGAAGATGAATTTCATTAGAATTTAGAATTGACAACAATGAATTAGTCTTCATTTACATATTATGTACGTAAAATTGGACTCCGATTTAATTAACAACGTTTTAAAAGCGATTTTTTGACGAAAAAAACTGGCAAATTGGCATCAACTAAAATGTTCGTGAGAGAGAATCTTCAACGCCATCATCTCAAAGACAGTGCATTGATACATGCTATGACAAATGGAGTGTCGTTCTCGCATATTCCTGAATTGATAAGCACGTCGGGATTTCTTGACAGAGGAGACGACACATTTTTCAAAAGACAGTATAATTACACTTTTACGTCTGCTGCCATAGCGGAAAAAATGAATGCTAAGAGGGGGAGGAAAAACTTGACCGAATTTTACTGGAATTTACTCCCGAAAATACACAGATTTGATACTGACATCTTTGATTTACGTCTTTTAATTGGCGATAAAACTTCATCTCTATCAATTTTATCGAAGATCATACCAGACGATGGGCTAAATATGAAAAAGATAATTTGATACATTGTCAGAATGGGTTAAAAGCATAAGAGGAATATTAAAATACCGCATTAGACATATGAAAGCAAAAGTACGTACCATCTATCCTTCTGTGTTTAGTAAACTAGAAGTGATAAAATAATGAAATAGGTTACCTGAGGAATATGTTTTGATTCCAGCTGACAAAGCTTGTAACAACATTGTCTTTGTTTGTAAGGCTCATTATTACAACAGTATTTTAAAGGAACTTGACATTAATCCCCCGCTTGGCAATCGTAATTATACTCCTACTGCCCTTTCAAAAGATGAAAACCATGCTTCAATTTAGACACATTTAACATCTCAGTCAATGGATCGAATTAATATGAGTTACCGTACCTATACTGGATTCTTAACTACATAAAAACCCTTACAAAGATGCATTGCTGGATCCAGTAATTGCTATACCAAGCCCATATCTTTGCTCCTCACGAAAATATTAACAGCTGTGAAGGAGAAACTTCAAACTTATTGTGCGACTACATATGTCAGAAGTGGTGTTGATCAAATGTGGATTCTACAAAATTCTAAAGAACTGTTAGTAAACTTGAAATCGGAAAACTTTTCCCAAATCAATAACATGAAAACCTACGGCATTTCAACACATTATACGACCATTCCACACGATAAATTAAATAGTAGACTTTTTGACATCATAGACAGTTGCTTCTTCAACAAAAATGGAAAAAAGGAAATATTTATATCTACATGTAATGATCAGTCATCCAAACAATTACTTTGTTTAACACCACTCTGATTCCACGCACTTGAAGTTGAAATAAAAAATATGCTAGAGTTCCTCATTCACAATATCGTCGTGGTCTTTGGTGATCAGGCCTTCCAACAGTCTGTTGGAATTCCCTTGGGTATGAATTATGATCCTTTGTTAGCTGACCTGTTTCTATATTTATATGATGCGGAATTTATTCAAAAACATCTACGTGAGAAGAAAAAATATCTTGCTGTAGCCTCCAATTCGACATTTAGATATATCGACTAAGTTTTGTCTATTAACAATAACTTTCATTTATATGTCGATTCGATATATCCTTTTCACCTCGAAGTAAAAAAACATCACCGAGTCGTCCACTTTTCCTTCATACTTAGATATTTATTGCAAGTAGACATTAACGACAAACTGACAACTCAACTGTATGATAAACGGGTGATTTCAGCTTCCCCACCGTTTACTTCCCATATTTATGTAGCAATATTCCATTATCACCTGCATATGGCGTTTTCATCTCTCAAGTGATTTGACACGCAAGAGCTTGTTGTGCGTATGATCAGGTTTTGAATCGAGGCAAGCTAATGACAAACAAGTTGATGGTTCAGGGGTTTCAACAGTCTTGATTGAAGGCAGCATTTCACAAATCCTATGGTCGTTATAACGATTTGGTTCGTCAAGTCAACTATAATTGGGTCAAATGATGTCTGACGTGTTTCATACCGATTGTTACACCGTTCTTGGCACACTGATTTTGATTACAGATAACTCCATTTACCTGATCAGGATATAGGGCTCACGGCGGGTGTGACCGGTCAACACGGGATGCTTATTCCCCTTTGGCACCTTATCCCACCTCTGATATGTTCAGGGGTCCGTGGTTGCTCAACTGTCTATTTTGTATTGCTTGTATTAGACTCCACTTTATTGGCACGCTGTTTTTGGCTATAATAGCTCTTAAACTTGATTGTTATTTCGGATTTCAAACATTTCGTTTGAGCATCACTGAAGAGACATTATTTATCGAAATGCGCATCTGGTGCATCAGAATTGGTACCGTATAAGTTTTACATTAGAGTAGTTAAATTAATCGGATTCCCTCATTTGTTAATTCCTATAATCTTTTCATATCTTGTTTCTAGAACTCTGACACCCTCTACAACAACATCCTGGATAATCTAAAGTTCGACAAACATCTGAAGTCACACCTGAATAGGAAACGATGTTTCGTTCTAGGCTTTAAATCCGATGGTTCATCATTCCACGACACGCTTTCTGAACTAGAGAAATGCATGGTTTCAATTGCAAAAGAAGATAGATGGAAAGAATCCATTCCCACAGACTGGGCACTATCTGAAGTCGTACTTGGAGAACTGAGAAGACGGAAAGTGAGAATAAAGTCTGTAAAGGAATTATCAGAGAAATGTTTTGGGGAAAACAAAGAGAAATACACACAAATCCGCGATATTCTGAAATTTTATCACGATATAGGCGTTATACTACACTTTGACGAAAGTTCGCTTGCCGAAACTGTCATCATTGACATCCAGTGGTTTGTTGATTCCTTTAAGAACATAATAACCGATCCAAACCATATCAGGGATTTTGTCGACAACGATCGCGATTGGTATTCCTTTTACATAAGTGGTCATATACTGGACAGACTTTTAACCGATATTTGGAATAGTCGGCACTTTGAAATGGACCACTGGGAAAGGAATCAAAACAAAGCAAACTTGTTGCAATATATGCAACGACTTGGTCTTATTGCAGTTGGTACATATGCACATTACATACCCTGTATGAACAAGCGGAGCTTTGGTATGCAAGAAGAGAACTTTTTCCACACCATCCAAAGCAAAACATCAGTCCTGGTCTTTCGATTTCAATTTTTGCCATATTTTTTTTATTTCCGGCTTATTGTTGCTTGTTTGACGAAAACCAATGGCGAATGGATCGTTTTAGAAGACAACGGACTCTGCTTATATAAAAACGTGGCTTGCTTTGTATATAAGCAACATGCAATAGCTCTCGCTGTGAATAGATGTTCAATTCAGCTTCAGGTTTTTCAACCTAGCAAAGATGTAATTGTGAAAGATGTTACTCTGGAAATCCGTGACAATATTGAACGATTGCTGAACGGTCTGACCAGTAACTTTCACAAGAAAGTGATGTACACTGTAGGATACCAATGTTCAAAACAGGAAGTGTTTCGTGAACATGATGACTGTTTTGTCGAAGAGAGAGACATTCATGGGAAAGGAAAAATCACTTGCCCAAAGCATGGAATGATCAATCATCATATTCTGAGTGAATCTACTCTTTTGGTTTATTGGAAGCAGGTATTTTCCTCGATGAGAGTTTGACAATTCATCAGTTATTTGACATGTAAATTATTTCCATAGAAAGTGTTGATAATTCGTGACCATCGTTTTAGTTTATAATGATAGTTTTCCTTTTAATAGGATGTCCTAGCCGAGATAACAGGTGAGTAGGTTTTTTACTTCCATTCCTGTTTTATTTGAAATAGGGATTAAATACTCATTGTGTGAACAAGTAACAGTTTCAACTGAAATTTACAATGAATCGATAGCTTTAGAATGTGTCTAATTATTTGGACGTGAGTTTCAGATTTGGATGATCTCATGGACAGAGATGAGTGCACCAGTCTGTCTGAGCCTGAGTTAAGGAAATTCAATTTCAAGACTTTTGACGAACTCACAAAGATTGGACGAGACGCACTCCAACTTTATTTTGACAGAATATTTCCACCAATGGACTTGGCCACTGTACTCACCAATAACAAACAAAGACTACAGCAAGGACATCAGAGACTGGATACAGACCAATGTACCCTACTATTTCCAGGTATCAAAACCATCATCCTTTTCCACTTAGTCCTACTTCGTTTTCACAAGGGGCATATTGGTTTGCTCCTGTCAGTCAGTATATCAGGTGTTGCCTGCTCAAAGAAAGGTAAAGAAAACGAAAAATTCATTCGATAAAGCTGTTTTATACCCCGTGAATCGGTCTCAAAGCAGGTAGCCATTGTTTGTTTGCATGATCTGTTGCACACCTTTATAAGTGGTCATCTCAAAAGATTACCGACGGTACAAATTAACTATTCAGAACGAATGATGGGGTGACCAGTGGGGGAAATAACATATTGGGGGGGGGGGGGGAATGATTCTGTATCAAATAATTTCATTCTAAAGAGGGGGGGGGGGTACGTACATAAGATCTATGCAAGCTATCCACACTTCAGGTGCTTGTAATAAAGAGTTGGACACACACAGACGCGTTTACACACCAGGCGTTGGATCAGGTGCCTAGGAGGGGTAAGCATCACCTGTCGACCGGTCACACGCACCATGAGCCCTATATCTTGAACAGATAAACGGAGTTATCCGTAGTCAAACTCAGTGTGCCAACAACGGTCTAACAATCGGTATGAAGCATGTCAGACAGCATTTAACCCAATGATAGATTCCATTCTCAAACTAGTTTGTTTTAACGACCATAGACACTGCGAAACGCTTACTTTAAACAAGACTGTTGAAACCCTGCACCATCAACTTGTTTGTGAGTTGCTTGACTACGGGTAACTCCGCTTACTTGATCAAGATATATGGCTCATGGCGGGTGTAAACGATCGACAGGGGATGCTTACTCCTCCTAGGCACGTGCTCTCATCTGGTAGGTCTAGGGGTCCGGATTTGCCCATTTATCTATTTTGTATTGCTCATAGGAGTTGTGAGATTGATCACAGTTCGTTATCTTCACCTTTTATAGCTGTTAATATTTTCGGGAGGGGCAAGGATATGACTTGGTAGAGTACTTACTGGATCCAGCAATGTATCTTTCTTTGTAAGGGTTATTTATCTAGTTTAGGAATCCAGCATTGGTACGTTACTCATATTTATTCGACGCATTGACTGTGATATTAAATGTGTCTTAAATTGAAACATGGTTTTGAAGAATTTCATGTTTTGAAAGGGTAGTTGCAAGTACGAAGAGTAAACAAAGTGGAGTTAATTAATGGCAAGTTCGTTTAAAATACAGCAGTAATAACGAGTCGTACAAAGCCAATGTTGTTACAAGCTTTGTCAGCTGGAAGCAAAACATATTCATGATGTAAGCTATCTAATTCTTTGGTCACTTCTGGTTTATTAAACACAGAACGATAGATGTTACGTACCTTTGTCTTGATATGTCTAATGCGGGATTTTAATATTTATATTATATTTTTAATCCATTCTAACTATGTATCAAGTTCTTTTTTTATATTTAGCACATCGTCTGATCTTACGAACTATCTGCTTCACATGAATTTAACTCTTTATACTATTTTTCCTAAAGATTAGATGAATCCTGGTGTGACCGGTCGACAGGGGATTCTTACTCTCCCATGACACCTAATCTCACCTCTGGTGTTTCCAGGGGACCATGTTTGCCCAACTATCTATTTTGTATTGCTTGTGGGAGTTCTGAGATTGATCACTGTTCGTTATATTTGCCTTTCATTGAGGTTGAGGTCAAAGGTTTAACAATTAAGGTTAATCTACTCTGAACATTGGGATATGTTACCCGATTAATATAATGTTATTGCTTTGCTTAGCAGTCATGTAACTTAGTAAACTTGTTCCCATAAAACGTTGATAAGTTTTACTGGTTTTGAGGTCAGGAATAAGACTAGATGTATCAGATATTTCACTTCAATATCTAGAGACACATTGGCTTTACAAACATCAAGCTCGGTGTACACATGTACTTCTACCCCCTACAGAGTAAACCATTCTCGTTGCTTAAATGTCTTACTAGTATTGTGCCTCATTTTACAATGCTATAAATCAATTAATCCTGGATATACTAACTACTGCTTATTTTAAAGTTCAATGTTTGGTAATGATTAAACTTAGTATTGTGGTTGTGCAACTCATAATGATCCACGACTATTCCGAAAGAAAACTAAATATAAAATTAACTCCTTTTAATATTTCCAGGTGGGTGGCTACATCTTGTAAAAAAAATTGTTGGTTTTATGCTTTGTTATCAAAATAAACCTGAACGCTAGACATAGGTCTAAATTTGTAGTACTTCAACTAACCCCTAAAGAGTAAACCATCACTGTTGCTTAAATGTCTTACTAGTATTATGACTCATTTTCATTTTGAATATTACAATGCCATAAATCAAATCATTCTGGATATAACAAATACTGCTTATTTTAAAGCTCAATGTTTGATAGTGATTAAACTTACCATTGTGGTTGTGCAACTCATAACGATCCACGATCATGTCGAATAAATGCTAAATATAAAATTTATCTCCTTTTCATCTTAGCTGGTGGATGGATACATTTAAAAAAAAAATCTTGGTTTTATACTTTGTTCTTAAAATGAACCTGAACGCTAAAGTCTACATTTGTAGTATTTCAACTACCCCCGGTTGCTTTCTCATTATGAGTAAACGTATGAGACGTAATGCAAACCATAAACCAACCAGCAACGACAATCATAAATACTATACTTGTGTCAAGAATATTATGTTCTGATTTACGATGTGAATTGGGTCGTTCGTTCTGCAACCAGGAAGCCTGGATTTAATCTAACACCGCGTCAAACCTAAGACGTTTACATGGGTAGGCCTGATAGCTGTTCGACAAGCGACACGGTTCTTTCGTATGTGACGTATATGCTATAATAAAACTTTACTACTGGTGCCCAGAGTATCGTGCAGTCTCCAAAATTTTTGGCACTACACCTAAAGATGATGATGTTTTTGCATTAGTGAAAAATTCTAGAATGGGATGTAAAAGAGTATACAAAATAAATATTCCAAACATGAACGATACCTCCATCCAACAAATAATATTGACCACCCTTCTTCCAAGACTAGTGACTTTATATATGTAATGGGTGTTCTTTTCTTTTGATCGAAATGCAATATTCTTTCTTGGAAAACGTAGATTATCTGTATAGTTTGTTGAATCGTTTACTTTCACTCATGAAATTCATTATCGAATTTTTCGTCGTTTAAATTTACATGAAACCAATGTACATGGTATCCTTGCAATTGATTACTCCTGTATATCTAATATCAAGATAAAATAAGTTTAAAAAGTTATGCATTTGGGATATTCCCTGTGTTAAGTCAAAGCAAAGACGTCTTACATAGTGAATCTACCTTCCGTAAGATTGGCAATAGAAGTAAAAGACGTGGGTCACAAGTCACGTTAGGCAATATCACAATGAAATCCCCCATGGCATATCATAGTTGTAAGTGTCATACCCAGGATAGAATCAGTATTTCTTCACTTAAAGCTTATGATTTGCCTACATGAGTGATCAAATATCAAATGACACATCACGATACATTAATACATTCAGAAAATAGCTAAACTATTGTATAGTGAAATGAACTATGTTTACAAATCTGTTAATATGCGCATTCAAGTTTTTGAAATAATTACCTATCGAATTAGTACACACATACCTATACTGGGGTTTCCCAAAATATACCAGTATCAATATGAGGGTTTATGTACCCTTACCGTTTCACTTCGGTATTTACGTACATGTATGTAATCAAGCAAGTGTGATGGTTTCGAATAAAAGCAGCCTGGTCCATTCAGAATATTTTTATTGCGGAGCCGTGAAGGATTATTTCCAATTTCAAATTAGATTTTACTTACATGTCAGATGAATTGGGATGGCGATAAGACAACAAGTCACTTTTTCTTATACGACGTAAGCAGTTATATAATTTCGTCCTCTGATCAAATATCAATTTAAAGTATCAATATCTGTATTTTGAAACCTAAAGATATATCATTTGCAGCGTGATAGGTTAACGTCAACTGACACTTTCAATGATGCGCCACATCGACATAGATGTCGTCAACATAATCAACATTCTTCGTCATAAAAGGGTTCAAGTCTACACCCTGTATCTCCTACAGCTATACTTCTACTATTGCATCCAAACTTTTTAATTATAAACAAACTTTGTTTGTTTGATATTCGTAGGATTGGTTAACTATATATCGTTAACCGATTGGTGACTGTATTATCTGCCATAATACTATCCATCTCATTGCGATCCAGCCTCACCCTCCAACACCTCCCAAATGCACCAACATAGTGAAGTTGAAGTGTGTTGTAGTAACATTCCATATGCTCCGTATGGGACGTATGGGTTGTCCCATGGTTTAAAAATAAATAAATATAAATAAATAAGGACCATCGTGTACCAACACGTCTGATGACTGCGGTACTGTCTTTTGATGGCCGGACACATACATGTGATTATAATTAGGTCATAAATCATAATGAAATAAAGAAGTAACTTATATTTATAAAAACTAAATAAAAAGTAAAAATTAATGAAATAAATTATATTTTTTATTTATATAATAATTTTCATAATAATTTTATTTAGTTTGTTCAATAAATTAAAAGAAAAAAAAATATTTACAATAAGTAAATTAAAATTCAATAATTAAAATATTTTTTATTTATAATAAATTATATTTTTATTTATATATATAATAATTTTAATAATGATTTTTATTTAATTTATTCCTTAAGTATATTATAATTTTAAAAAATATAATAAGTAAATATAAAATTAAATATTTAAAATATTTGTTATTTATCTAGATTCTAATAGAAGGTAATAATTAGTAATCGCACGAGTCTCCGTCCTTCGTCCAATTCAAGATACACCGAAATAAATATACCATAACTATTACATAATTATTAATATTAGTAACAGGTGATAGTAATATGGATGTACTGTAGGTATGTATATACATGTGAAATAACTAAAATATATACAGAAAAGAATTAGGGTAGGGTCGCCAAAGAAAATTTTGATAATAGAGTGCCACTAGTTATTACTTTGTTAATCATAAATTATAAAATTATGCCAGACAACAATTTTGAGATCGTCATCAGGCAAGAATTTTGAGGTCGTCGTCAGGTGCTACACCTCAGACCCTGTACCATGTTTCTGTAATTCAAGTTTTTGAAATAATTACCTATCGAATTAGTACACACATACCTATACTGGGGTTTCCCAAAATATACCAGTATCAATATGAGGGTTTATGTACCCTTACCGTTTCACTTCGGTATTTACGTACATGTATGTAATCAAGCAAGTGTGCTGGTTTCGTATAAAAGCAGCCTGGTCCATTCAGAATATTTTTATTGCGGAGCCGTGAAGGATTATTTCCAATTTCAAATTAGATTTTACTTACATGTCAGATGAATTGGGATGGCTATAAGACAACAAGTCACTTTTTCTTATACGACGTAAGCAGTTATATAATTTCGTCCTCTGATCAAATATCAATTTAAAGTATCAATATCTGTATTTTGAAACCTAAAGATATATCATTAGCAGCGTGATAGGTTAACGTCAACTGACACTTTCAATGATGCGCCACATCGACATAGATGTCGTCAACATAATCAACATTCTTCGTCATAAAAGGGTTCAAGTCTACACCCTGTATCTCCTACAGCTATACTTCTACTATTGCATCCAAACTTTTTAATTATAAACAAACTTTGCAGTGCCAAGATATATACCATCTTATACGTAATCCACCAACATGTTCTTGTTCTTCATCTTCTTTCAACTATAGTCCAGCTGGACATGTCATTACTGGTGATGTTGATATAGTTGAAAATGAGGACCTCAAATCACTTATTCTAAAAGGTTCTAAATACAGAGAACATCGGCCTTTTCATTGGCGACAGAACTTCATCTCTATTATCAGTTATGTCGAAGATTATGCCAGACGATGGGCTAAATATGGAAAAAAAAGAACTTGATACATTGTCAGAATGGGTTAAAAGCATAAGATGGATATTAAAATCCCGCATTAGACACATGAAAACAAACGCACGTACCATCTATCCTTCTGTGTTTAGTAAACCAGAAGTGGCGTCGGTGGCCTAGTGGTTAGGCCGTCATACTCTCGACCGAAAGGTCGTGGGTTCGAGTCCTGGCCGCGGTAGGGCTGACGTTGTGTCCTTGGGAAAGGCACTTTACATTAATTTCCTCACTCCACCCAAGTGTAAAAGGGGTACCTGGCTATAGACAGTGAAAGATATTGTTAGAATGTTAGTGCTCTAGCGCTTGTAATGGCAGCTTGCACTGTATGCTTCCTAGGAGGCTGAGAAAGTTCTAGATTGATATAAGGTCTGCCGGGGTAATAATGTACATTGATTATTGTAAAGCGCTTTGAGCAGCATACGCTGGAAAAGGCGCTATATAAAAGCAATTATTATTATTATTATTATAAAAGAATTAGATATGTTACATGAGGAATATATTTTGGTTCCAGCTGACAAAGCTAGTAACAACCTTGTCTTTGTTTGTAAGGCTCATTATTGCAACTGTATTTTAAACGAACTTGACATTAATTCCATTTTTGGTAATCGTACTTATACTCCAACTGCCCTTTCAAAAGATGAAATTCTTCAATTTTAGACACATTTAATATCCCAGTTAATGGGTCGAATGAATATGAGTTACCGCACCTATACTGGATTCCTAAACTACATAAAAATCTTTACAAACAAAGATACATTGCTGGACCCAGTAAGTGCTCTACGAAGCCCCTATCTTTGCTCCTCACGAAAATATTAACAGCTGTGAAGGAGAAACTTCAAGCTTACTGTGCGACTACATATGTCAGAAGTGGTGTTAATCAAATGTGGATTCTAAACAAGTCTAAAGAACTTTTAGTAAACTTGAAATCGCAGAATTTTTGTCCAAATCAATAACATTAAAACATATGACTTTTCAACACTATACACGACCATTCCTCACAATAAATTAAAGACTAGACTTTTTGACATCATAGACAGTTGCTTCTTCAACAAAAACGGAAAACGGAAATATTCATATCTAGTGATCAGTCATTCCAAAACCTACTTTCTTAAACACCACTCTGATTCCACGCACAGATACTCTGAAGTTGAAGTAAAAATTATGCTAGAGATCTCATTGACAATATCTTCGTGGTCTTTGGTGATCAGCTTTTCCAACAGTCTGTTGGAATTCCCATGGCCACGAATTGTGATCCTTTGTTAGTTGACCTGTTTGTATATTCATATGAAGCAGAATTTATTCAAAAACTTCTACGAAAGAAGAAAAAATCTCTCGCTGTGGCCTTCAATTCGACAATTAGATATATCGATGACGTTTTGTCTATTAACAATAATAGCTTTCATTCATTTGTCGATTTGATATATCCATGTGAGCTCGAAATAAAGGACACCCCAAAGTCGTCCACTTCTGCTTCATACTTAGATATTTTATTGAAAGTAGACATTAACGGCAAACTGACAACTCAAATGTATGATAAACGGGATGATTTCAGCTTCTCCATCGTCCATTTCCCACATTTATGTAGCAATATTCCATTATCACCTGCATATGGTGTTTATATATCTCAACTGATTCGATATGCAAGAGCTTGTTCTGCGTATAGTCAGTTTTTGAATCGAGGTAAGCTACTGACAAGCAAGTTGATGGTACAGGGGTTTCAACAGTCTCGATTGAAGTCAGCATTTCGCAAATGCTATGGTCGTTATAACGATCTACTTCGTCAGTACAACCTTGCATTGAGTCAAATGCTGTCTGACGTGTTTCATACCGATTGTTAAGCCGTTCCTGGCACACTGATTTTGACTGCGGATAACTCTGTTTACCTGATCAGGATATAGGGCTCACGGCGGGTGTGACCGGTCAATAGTGGATGCTTACTCCTGCTAGGCACCTGATCCCACCTCTGGTGTGTCCAGGGGTCCGTGTTTGCCCAACTATCTATTTTGTATTGCTTATAGGAGTTATGAGATTGATCACTGTTCGTTATCTTCACCTAACGTACTACAATTAGATGGAAAGGGTCAAAACATCGTACGTGTGTCGAAGTGATATAGCTTTGTTTTTAAAACTGAAATAGGGAATTGTTAAGATTCTCTTATTCAAAAATGAAATAATGAAAATCGTATTAATGCTTGTATGTTTTAATTCTGATAATCACGTTTATAGATTCCGCCTTGATAGATTATGCCTTGTAGCGATTCACGGAACATCCACCTTGTATTGTTTTGAATTTGATTATACATGTTCTTCGCTGATAAATTTTGTGTCTCATGAAATTTTCCAAAGCTTACATCCTTCATTTTAGCCGATAAATCGATTCCCTCCTCAACTGCTTTTGATGTGACCGTCATGTACAAACTGTTGAGGAATTACGGACCAAATCTTCCACCACCGACCAAAGGCTGGGGGAAGAAACCCGACATTGGAGAAAAACGTCCTACGGATGACGTGGAGAGAATCCGGTTCTACAGGAATGAGGTAGAACATAAAACACGGACAACTAGCGTCATGGAGAAGGATGACTTTAAACTGAAATGGGAGGACCTTTCTCAGGTGACAGTTGTTTGGATTTTAATGTAGAATAATATATATGCATATAAGGGTGTACATATTTCCTTAATGGTGATATTTGCGAATTTAAGGCTCACAAAAAGTGTCTATGTTTGCTTGGTGGCGAAGAGTTACGACAAAAGTGCAATATGCGAATAATCAAGAAAGATTTATGCATATACCTACTCTGTATTCCCTATTCTCGCGAATATTCAATATGGCAAAATGATCCGTAAACATCAAATCTTGTCAACAGATAATTTGCATGTAGTCTGTTAAACTTGTGTGATCCGATGTTGTTCATTTTTTTTGTACAGAATTACCTTCAAGCAGATGAATTAGTTTTAAAAGTTATTATCTTTCCCATAATCACATGCGTGAAAACATTTACATGTTAAAGAAAACAGTGAACAGACAATTTAAAAAATAAATGAGTGGGAATGTATAGATTTATTACTTTGTTAGACATATATAAATAACCCAAGCGCATTAGGGAAATATCAACAGACTGTATACATGTATAACTCGGACACATTAGGGAAATATCAACAGACTGTATACTCGTATAACTCGGACACATTAGGTAAATATCAACAGACTGTATACATGTATAACTCAGGCACAATTGTCAAACCTTGGGTTTGGAAGAGCGTCACACAACAAATTACTAAGAGATGTTTTATATTTTCATTTCTGTAAAACTCTTGTAGTTACAGACTACACAGATAAGACCACCGATGATCTCATCTCGAGCTGGACACTGACTGTCACCTGCTGTGTCTTCTGAATATCTATGAGATATAAACTAGTGACAGCTGTTTGTAAACATTGATTGTGTTTATATCTCTCAAATGCTTCGATAAGCAGGAGGGTTTTTATCTGCGTATGATCAGATTTTAAATCGAGGCAGGCTACTGATAAGCAAGATGATGTTAAAGTGGTTTCAACAGTCTCCTTTAAAGTCAACATTGCGCAAAATCTATAGTCATTAAAATAATTCAGTTTGCCCATATATATGAATTATTTTAATGACCATAGATTTTGCGCAATGTTGACTTTAAGGGAGACTGAAAAAAAGAAAAGGAGATGAATTTTTATATAAGAAGCTGACGATGGGCAAGCTACAATCATCTCCTTCGTCATAAAGCTGAGTTGTTAGTTTACTGTTATTGCTTTTAATTTAGCAATATTTTTAAAAGGTGGATACATTTTGTCGGAATGCAGGTCATACAACTGTAATCATGGCTTTTTACATGCATTTTAACAATTACAGCAATAAAATAAGAGCTAGTAATTTTACTTTCCGAGTTATGCCTCTTTTGAAATTAGGGATAGTAAATTACTCGCCAAGATTTAGGAATCTACAATATACATTTATCAAGATCACCAGTACTTGTCGATACAAATTGTACATTAAAGGTTTAATCGATGCAGTTTTGATTGTTAAAAGACGAACTGCAATAAGTTAGATTTACTTTTAATTCTTTTTATCTAAGTTCTCCCCTTCCGCAAAAATAATCCTACTAAAAATTACGATCCCCCCCCCCCATTAAAGTATTCACATTTATAGTACATGTTACATTAAAAAAAAATATATAGTTGAGTTTGAACTTTGAAGACTACGGATATAATTTGATTGTAATTAATGTGATATTTGTACCTTTCAAGAAGTACTCACAGGTTAAAATTATGCTTCCAATCTTACCAATAGGGTACTCATATTTACAGTGAATATTTGAAGAAAACGCTTATGATTTCAGTCTTAGGCATATCAAATCTGTTTTTGAAAAGTTGTCATTTGACATCTTACCTACCAATAAAAACCTTTCGAATTAATTAGATAATACTTATTGGTTATACATATATCTATATAATGATTTAAATAATCTAATTTACAATTTCGGCTTATCATAAGGTCGAATGCTGTCTGATTTGTTTGATGTCAATTGTTAGGCGTTCTTTACACACTGATTTGACTAGAGATTACTCCATTTACGTGATCAATATATAGGGTTCACTGCGGGTGTGGCCTGTTGACAGGGGATGCTTACTGCTTCTTAGCACATGATCCCACCTCTGATATAGCCAGGGGTCCGTGTTTGTCCAACTCTTATCCTTGTATTCTCTATACGTTTAAAAATTCACGTTTTTCATTATCTTATGATAACTTCTTATGTCTGCAGGCAATATTAAGACTGAGTAGTGGTTCCTTGAAGAAAGACATTATGGCATTGAGACAACAACGATAAACACACTGAGACGATCATGAGACACGTAATAGAATAGCCAGTTCAGAATCAAGAGTTTGAGTTCGTGAAAGTGTTGCCGTGGTAACTGCGTATGGCCATACACATACCGTGTTTCATTCCATGAGACGTGCCTAATATTTTGTCAGGAAATACATGCTTGTTATTTTACCATAATGCGAACATCAAGTCATGCATGTTTCGTGTAAATAGTAGAAAAATTATGAATGGAAAGACACTACTGTACATGTTATAACAACTATGTTTGAAGAAATGAACTATATGATTTAGATGTGTGATTAACTCGTATCGTGATTACACATCTACAATACACACGTAATATGTATTGTCTGGGCAGCTCTGTACACAGCAATGAAGTGTCAGTTTTTAGGTATCATTTCCTCTTTTGTCAAAACGTTAATTAACATTAATCACTCATTCATAATGAAGACAATGATGAGAATTATTGGATATAGAAATATTGGAAAACGAGGTTTGATTATAGCTAAGTTGTGTACATATATGTATTGTGTGGTTCAGGGAAATACAGATCACGTGTATCATACATCATTATCTAATCGTAATAAATATATAATCAAAAATAGTTTGTTGAAATTCCAATGATTGATCTTGCTAATTACATCCCCACTACAAAATTGATAAAAATTTACATTTCCAGCAGCTGTTAACGGGTTTTCCACCAAACTTAGGGGCCTTAAACCCTTAATAAAACATTAAATTCGATCTAATAAATTGCATTATCTACTTTGGAAATAGTGCAATATTTTGTATTAAAATGTAATAATGTATTTCTATCAATTACTTGGTGGGTAAATGCAAAAATTGCAGGTCGGGAAGTCATCATGTTGCATTGTTTGTATTTAAACTCACTTTTAATTCACAGACACACATATTCTAAACCGCGGCAAAAAAAATCAAATAAAAAAAAACAACGTTACAGTAATGGAAATGTGATTAAAATAATTTTCAGTGGGTAGTGAGAAAAGAACAAACAGTAAGTTATAACCAGTTGGACATTTACCTGTATGTATCTATAAACCGGTGAAGGACTTAATCGAGTTTGGTTAGAGTTTTCTTTATATACTAGGAGATAGGCTTTTGTTACGAGTATGTAGAGTGATTACAGTGTATCCTTTGTGTGGTGCATATTGTACTAATCGAGATATTGGCACGATCCTTTTCTGATGATATCACTTTACTAAGAACGATAACTCTATCAGTGACAAACTACAATATCACCTTACATTCATTTTCGATAACAAATTTCTATGTTCGTTATAACGATCTAGTTTGTGAATACAACCTATCATTGGGTCAAATGTTGTCTGACGTGTTTCATTCCGATTATTAGGCCGGTCTTGGCACTCAGATTATAACTATGAAAAACACCGTGTACCTGATCAGGATGTTGGACTCACGGCTGGTGTGACCGGTCGACAGGGGATGCTTACATCTCAAAGGCACCTGATCCCACCTTTGGTATATCCAGGGATACGTGTTTGCCCGACTCTATATTTTGTAATGCTTATATATGTAGGAGTTATGAAATTGATCACTGTTCGTTATCTTCAACTTTCATGAAAATGTAAAAAGAAATGTTGCAAGTCCTTTAACCCACTCTATTTCCCTCATTTAAGAAGTTTTTGAATAAGGGTTGCATTTTGTGGGGGAAAAAAGTAAAATTTTCAGCAGAATATGATATGAAAATGTCATGTAGCTTTGCACATACGAGCGTGTAGGAAGATTGGTACCAAAGTAATGCATTCAATATAAAACTGAGGACATTGAATCTGGTGTTAACCAAAGTTCTATATAATTAGATCCTCACTCCTAATGCAGATAAGTAGATGTAGACACTATTAGTACAACGAGTGCTCACCCCATTTAAGGATGTGCATTTGATGCGGTTCGGCCTATCTTCGAGACTGATTGTCATGGGTTTTTATCTTGGGTTTTGCCCCTGCCATGAAATGAGAGGGACACATAGTGTTACTCTTTTCTGTCCTTCCGTCAAATTCATCACAATTTAGTTTCCTTTCATCATTTCTGCTAGATGTGAACAACCAACTAGAATTCGGTATATAAATACACGTACATCATATACAGGTAATATGAAACAATTATTGCTGTTTTTGAGGTCAATACGATGATTTAGACACCTGAGGAGTACAATACTCACCGAACCCGAAGGGCGAGGTGAATATTGTACTTCGAAGGTGGCTAAATCATCGTATTGACCTCAAAAACAGCAATAACTGTTTTATTATATGATTAAATGATTTAAAAACTCTTCAAGGTTGTTCATTGAAATCTTAGCCGAACCCAATAAGAAACGCGGAATTTCATTGGACGGCAAAAATAAGTATAATCGATCGAGTCAAATTGGAAGTTCCCGACCTATTTTTGGTCTTATGTGGAAAAAATAATTCCTTATGTTCACCTGCAAGGTCACGTGCAGGTAAACATAACGTAGTATTATTTCTACATTGTTGGATCTCAGCCAATTAGAGAGCTAGGAATTATTCAATAATATAATAATCTCATTTGCATCTGCTAGAATAATGTTTGACAGATGTATATCAATAAAGTCAAATGTTCTGCTCACTATCTGTATCATATATGAGCATTTTTATTTAAAATGGAAGATAAGGCAGTATCCTGCAAATATGCTGAAGAATGTCGTATTGGATTCCGGATGAATAATCTTGTAAAGGATTTAGCAACTTGGCCTACAAGTGTTATTCCGCTTACCTCAATATGCATTGACGATCAAACCAGAGAGATACACAAGGTATTATACTGATATTTATGTTAACAATTTAGAACAGAAATCATACAGTTCGTCAATACAACCTACCAAATGGTCAAATGCTGTCCGACGTGTTTCATACCGACTGTTAGGCCGTTCTTACCACACTGATTTTGGCTACGGATAACGCCGTTTACCTGATCAGACAGGGGACTTGGGCAACTGCCTCACCTCTCGTATGCCCAGGGGTTCGTGTTTTCCCAACTATCAATTTGTATTGTTTATGGGAGTTATCTTCACCTTTTTAATGTAAACTCAGGTTATCAAACGATTCGAAACAATTCAGTCGACAATATTTTATATGCAACCCGACAGCAGAAAAATAACTCCCTACACAAGTTTTTCTCTTTTGTCACAGGAAAACTATACCCTCATATCGACGTGTTTTTGACATGTGTTTCATTATCGTATTGAAGAATTCAATTTCGGGGATTTGTCAACGACTAAATCTAGTGCTTTTGTATGATCTCTTTGGGCGTTTATATACTACCGTTAACAACTATCGATGCATCAGGTCCCTTCCAATATATACAACAACAACAAATCATCATGCTGACTAATGCATTGGGGGCATCACATCTTCCCCGGGCCTCCGCCACACCTACACATGTATGCGATTATTTCCTCCAAAATCCATTAATCAGAAAATATGAGCGGTCGAAGTCCTAATCAACTTTTCCATCGCCCACCCTTAGCCCCTGCAATGTTTTCGTCAAGTTTGTCTTGCGATATTGAATGTTTCTTTTTCATATTTACTCTGGAAACAGACACATTTTCTGAGCAGCCTGTGAAACAGGATTTTCCCTAAACTGGTTGAATCCTGTATAATTCTCTTTGACACAAAGTGTCTTTACGAACTAAAAATGATCGTTAGTCTTGCAAGTTTTTTCTTCCTTCCTGTTCTCTTCATGTTCTCCAAGACACCTCTCCCCATAATCCACTTAATGATAAAGTTTTAGCCTCTACCATGTTCTCCACGGAACCTCTCCAAGTAATCCGCTTGATTATAAAGTTATACCTCTACCTTATTCTCAACTCCTAATTATATGATATATGGAGAAACTGGGTGATTTACGATTCATATCAAGGTTTATACAAGAATGATTACATACTGGGCAAAATTGATATACTCAGAAAATAAAATTGTTAATATTGTTTATAGATATTTCTGTACCCAATATGATAAAGTTGGATATAAAAGCCATTGGATTGACTGTGTTCAAAACACTTTAAACATGTGTGGACTTTCAAAGATTTGTAATGAGCAAGTTTATTGCGTAAATGTTAATGGTTATCAACAACAGTTAATCTGATTTTGAAAGATCAATTTATTCAGAAGTGGTCTTCTGATGTTGATGACTCTTCTAAGGGCCAGGTTTATAAACTTTTCAAACATTGTTTTGATTTAAAGAAATATGTACTTACTTTGTCTGTAAAATTAAGAAAATAAGTTATGAAAGAAGTACGTACGGTTTTGGCCAAATTCTGGTCGGCTTTTTTGGAGGAGAATTATTTTACGTTGCAGATATTTTCCTGTCGGATTTCTAAAATATTAACTCGTGGTATTTCAAATCACTGTTTACCAATAGAGACAGTAAGATGGTATGGAATTCCCCAGAAAGAAAGACTACGTAAATTTTGTAATAGAGGAGAAATAGGAAATGAATTGAGGGGAAAATGCATCGACGATGTTTTTGGGGTTTTTTTTAATGAAAGACCAAATATTCTGAAGTTTTCTAATCTATTGTGACCTCAAGATATGAAAATATTAAGAAATCTCTGGTGTTTTTATTTCTCATATTTTAGAGATTGTCTGTTGTTTTTCGTAATGTTCTTCTACTACCTTTTAAACGCATTACTATTATGTGTATCTATACATAGTTTATTATGTTCTGCACTGGTATCCAAGAAAGTTGCATTGTTCCATATATGGACCTCTGACGAGTTTTTTTGCATGCATTGTATTTCTTGTACCTTAAAGCTGTATTGTCCGAATTACAATATTTTTTCTATCTCGTAAAAACGCTATTAAATCATCGCGCGTATGTAGTTATGAGACTGCGAAATATCATAAATTATTTCACATGTTTCAACCCAAATAATTTGATTTTAAATCGATGTTTACAAATAGCCGCGTCACTCTGCCGTTTCAAGTGACAGTCACATGATCAGTTCAAACTTTCAGATCATCGGTCGTCTTATCTGTGTAAAGCTGTGTATTTTTTTTTTATAACAGTACCGTTCCATAAGTTTAATAGGAATAAAAATATCAAATACCTCTTAGTAATTCGTTGTTTTACGCTTTTTCAGCCTTAAAACTAGACATTTGTGTATGAGTTAATACATCATGTTGGGATTCCCCTGACGCGCGTGGGTCTATTTATAGACGTCTATTATGGGATGATTTATATATGAAGCCACTATATCATCTTCACAAGTCAAGGGTTATTGATTCGTTACCTCGCACTAACCCTTGACATCAGTCGCTATTTAAAAGTTGGCCTCGAGAAGAAGCATATGATTGGTTTGCAGCCTGGAGTTGCAAACCAATCAGACAACGGCTTTTATAGTCGGTCGAAAACAAAAGTAAACAGTAAACACGCATGGCGACGGCATTGTGGCGTATAATTTGTGGCCAATTAGTACAAGACAGATACAGTCGATTGATTTTCGGGGGTTCGTTTTGCTTGAAGAAACAATTAGACGAGGTTTTGGGGTATGAGCCGAATAAAAATAATGGATTGTCGAAGTACGTTTGTCGACTATGTTCTAACAAATTAAACAAATTGTCCAAAATAATGGGAACAACTTCGTAAGATAGCGATTTACCACTGCCGGTTTTAGTCCCAATGAAAACATCTTTTCCTTCTCTGATACATGATATCGAAAGCTTTTGGTTTTCAGTCAAAGGATCGATTTGATGTTTTTCACATATCTTTTCGTCAACGGACGCCATTTTTTACTTTCTGTTTATTCCCTTACCAAACTTTCATCTGAAACAAGAAATCTCATTGGCTGATTAATTTTAGCGTATTGCGTCATCCTTCTTCTCGAGCCCAACTTTTAAATAGCGACTGATGTCAAGGGTTAGTGCGAGGTAACGAATCAATAACCCTTGACTTGTGAAGATGCCACTATATTTACTTTCTAAATAATATTCGCACTGTTTTCTTTTACATGCAGATGTTTTCAAGCATGTAATTAAGGGAAAGTTAATAACTTTATGAAGTAATTAATCTGCTTTAAAGTAATTATGTACAAAAATAATACATAAACATCGGGTCATACAGCTTTAAGTACCATTTAACATGGTTTGAGGGTATAAGTTGAATTAAATTGTTCTCCACGGAACCTCTCCCCATAATCCGCTTAATGATAAAGTTATAGCCTCTACCTCGTTCTCCACGACACCTCTCCCCATGATCTGCTTAATTATATTCTCCACCTTGCATTAAGTGGGTCATCATTTCGTTTTCTTCATTATATATTTTATTGACAAATTGGTCAAGAATCACCCTCTGTCTCTTGAAGTTGTTACATATATAGTAAAATATCAACCATGGGTGAAAGTTATCGAATATGATTGTTTCTTTGTTGTTTTCTTAACGTTCCTTTCAAAATTTTTCCCTCGTATTGAGACGGAATAAGCTGTACGTCAAATGTTACAAACTTGGACTAATTCATGACGCTCAGTGAGATTTCTTAAACGTAAAAAACAGCTGCAACACGAGAAGTCTCATCCAAAAAGAAATTTCTAAATGGTGATGCTTTAGCAAATGAACAGTCACTATCATTAAGTCTTACGCTTAAAGCACCCAAGTCACGGATCGTACTGATCTCGAATTCACAACTTACGGGTCACGAAGCGAAACCTCTAACCACTGAATCACTGCAGACCATAATGGTAAGCTCTAACCAATGAAACACGACAGATCATAATAGGAGGGTTTACATCGATCGTGAAAATGAGAATTGTCAACATTCTGTGGAATTTTAATTATCTTAGAGTTTTTACCCTTTTTATTTGTTTTCGATATCAATGGTTTATTACTTATAACTCATTACAAGATGTGAACGTATTGTCTATGCGCCGAAAACACAGGTGTGAATAATAAATTTAATCAAACGTCGGTTTAAACAATTTAAATTCCAAATCAAACTAAGCTCTCTTAAAATACAAATGGCAAATTTCACACCTGAGGATGCAGATACAGTTCCCTAACGTTACAGATAAGAAACGGATTTCACAAAACACAATTAAGAAAACGAACAGCATTGTATTCAATCGTCTCTTTTTGTACAAAATTGTTTCACTTTAAAAAAAAGAAAGAAAAAACTAATATGCAGTTTTATATTGTCTTGGCCGTTGTCAGTCCTTCAACAAATGCCATTGTGCCACTTGTTGGCGGGGCTTTGTGATCATATCATTCCAATGTCTCGTCTCCAATGGTCCACTCCTACTGATTAGTACTAGTTTGCCGATCATCTCATTCCTTCAGACTTTATCGAAGTCCATGACAATTACTTTTATTGCAGCTTCCCGAATCTTTTCCCACTGTATTTCGAAAAAGAACGACTCATTATACAGAGGGTTCAGAGTTCGCATTTTGATAGATGTTTTCTTTTCAATTTTGTTGTTTCCAAACTTAAGTCATAACTTGACGTAAGGATCTACAAAGAATGATATTGATCAGTTTCATTACATAAGTTCTTCATAAATGCTATGTGTAAGCATGCATAGCACAGGAATCATAAAATGCATACATTGTTGAGCAAATAAAATTTGAGACACGTATATAGTGATGAATGTACCTTTTAATGTGATAAAATTGAAGCGATATATCTGATGTTCGAAACATTGTCTTTTCATTTTCAATCACAAATTCTTACAAAATCACGACAACATATTACCCACTAATTTCGCCGTCATCCCTTGCAAGTGCAAAATTACGTCTGAAATAACACAGTTTATTGTCTGCAATCGTTTCCTGTCAACAATAGAAATTCAAAGTGTTTATTTTTATTTCAAGAACATACAGTGAATTCGCGACCAAGAACTTACTTCCTCCAATTCCGTGTAATATATTACGGGTGTGACAGGGGATGTTTATTCCTCCTGGCACCTGATCCCATATACGGTGTGTCGAGGTGTATGTATTTCCCTACTCTTAATTTCGTATTTTTAAAGGATCTCTGAGATTGATCACTCTTCGTTATCTCCACTTTTTCATTCAACAGGTTCTTATAATGCTAAAGACTCTAGAGTTCATATGTCAAGGACGTGTAAATTAGTAGGCAGTACTTAGCATGACGTCAGACCACAATTCGGGTGAGCTCTACGTTTATTGCCGAAAACACTGTACGAATACAATTTATAGATGTGGATTTTCTTTCGTGTAAACTATTTGTGGCTTCAAGGTCCACCATCACTAACCGAAAAAGTAATTTTGGTAAAACTTCACGCCCGATATGTCGCTCAAGTATTAATGAAATGGTATAGTCAGAACGAAGATCGGCTATCCATTTTGATTCCTTAGGAGGACATGCTCTAATATTCTTACTCTGCAAAGTAGAAGATAAAAGAAGCTTAAACGTATCCTTTCAGATTCGGATCCACTTTTAACAAGTTAAGATTCTATGTCATTATCGATTTCTTGCTAAGAATACCTCTATACTACCAAACCCTATTCCCGCTATGTACTTAAGAAAAAAACATTATAAAATCAGGAATTTTTAAATGATAATTCCAACTACTAGTTTGTTTTGTTGTTGTTGTTTTTTATTCATTCCCGGTGCCCTTTCGGTATGCAGTCAGTCCTTGCAAAACGTATTTCCAGTAAGTAGTCCCAGCAAATCATATAAAGAAACTAAAAACTAAATAGAAATGTTCCGAAGTATTTTATGTCCACCAATTAATAAACTGTATATGTCCACCAACCAATATATGTCCTCCAGTTAATAAACTGTATATGTCTACCAATCAATAAATTGTATGTGTCCACCAGAATATTGTTCGTTTTTTTGGTGTTTTCACTTTTCGTAATATGGTTGTAAATATACACATTCTAAATATGAAAACATGTTTTTTACAGTTAGTTTGGTGGGCGTGAATGTAGAGAATGAAGTTAAGAATGAAAACTACCACACTGATGTGCATCGTTTAATTTTACGATAATGCCCCCCCCCCCCCCCTAAAATAACGACCTCAAGTAGTGCCAATGCCTAATGTACTTATGAAGTCAAATTATATTTGCAGAAAGGAAAATAATATAAAACTCGTTTTTCATCAAAGTTCCAAGACTCAGATATTTGTGATGTCTGACGTTTATGACGTAATATTTTAAGATAGCCAGAGTTGTCTAATAAAGGTAAAATACATAAGGAAGCTGTAGATATACGCACTATCAAAATATTTTTAAAAAAAACTTGATTTAAAAAAATGACGAAAGTCAGTTTAAGGGATCAATTAGACCTGATTTTTATAACTGTTTCTTTAGAAATATACGAAATGTTTGTGAAAATAAAGGACATTTATTTATTCATTATCAAAACAATTTCATGAAACTGTTTCTTTAGAAATATACGAAATGTTTGTGAAAATAAAGGAAATTCATTTATTCATTATCAAAACAATTTCATGAAACTGTTTCTTTAGAAATATACGAAATGTTTGTGAAAATAAAGGAAATTCATTTATTCATTATCAAAACAATTTCATGAAACTGTTTCTTTAAAAATATACGAAATGCTTGTGAAAAATCAAGCAATAAGCGATTTCTATGATTTTGAACTTTAAAATGGAGGGGCATCACCGAATTTCAGAAAAAAAACTGTCTCCGCGAAACAAAAATAATTTAGCCTGAATATGTTCTTCGGGTTTTATGCTAACAAACTATCGCTTTAAAATTTTGTTTCACGGGATATTTTTTTTTCTTGGTATAAAATTCAAAAAATTGAAACGACTTCACTGGTATGATTTTCAATTTCACCTGTACGTTAATTTTCCGCTGTCACTTAAATTCTACTGTTTGGTTCAGTGGATTAGCTCGTAGACTTTAAAGTGTAATGACATCACAAATTTCTTTTAACGAACGGGTTCGAATCCCTCACGGACACAAGATGATTTTTTTTTCAATATTACATTCTCCATCTAGATTATTGTCTTAATTGAAACACACTGACAATCTGCCGAGTTTGAAATAAAATTCCAACCTAGACACTGTTTAGTTTGTGGATGGAAATCGCAACAAACATGCCGGACTGAGCATGTGATACCTGTGCTTTAAAAGTCATGGTTGTTAACGAGAATTCTTATGTTTTAAAGCTTTGAAAGAAAAATGTGAAACAAGGTAAATAACTGCTTAACCGTTTGAATGCATAATACAAAATGTACTCCAGTAGAACATTGCTATGGTAATCAATGTTTTCAGGTGTATGTACTTGGAATTTTGTTGAACTTTATTAATGCGTATTTAACTCCCCATATTCTGTTTAGTGGTGAAAGTTATGTACAGATGGTTGTTGAAAAAAATACATACGTGTGTAAGAGCTTTTAGACTGTAGTATTATAGAATATGAAATATTTGATACATTTGTAACCCTATACATTGTGTTTAACACTCAGAAAAATGAAAACAATTGAATTTTCACGTTTTCAAATATAATGTTTAGACTATATACAGACACATACAATATTTTAGCCTTGTCCTTTGTACTGGAGAATCCCACAGGTACGTAAATTGCGAATACACAATAAGAGTTTAGATAGGAATGAAGGTAAGTTATACGACACAGGTGTTTAAATACCAGGCACAAAGCACCGATTAAGGAAAGTTGCCGCTTCTATGCAATACAGAGCCCCTGGAGGGCCATTTTACATGTATGTTACCTCTTACGACTTATTTGTTATTTCTTTTTTGTTATGACTTATTTATTATCTACTTTTTCTAAGTAATATTTGACGTGTGACAACGTGTTCCTCCATTATTGGATTATTTTTCCAGTGACAAAGACAAACCAGTTTCTTCAACTAACCATGATTTGTAGAGTATACATGTTCTTATGTATATTTGTGTGCGTTCATGGTCTGCGGAAGCGCTATAAGCAGAAATGATCTAATCAAATTTTATTTTATGGATGGATTTAAGTATTTTGAATTAGTTCTTCTCCTGTTTTCTAAACACGGCATTACTTTATCCCTTCGACAGTTGAAGCGAATTTTAAAAAAGGTAGGTCTACGAAGACGTTATCAACAGTACTCTGACACCGAAAATGTTGTTGAAGTAATAAAAAATGAATACGGAGTAAGTGGACATTTTGTTAGTTACATAACCATCTGGAAATGTCTTATTCAAGACCATGGATTGGTAGTCAGAAAAAAACTGATGTACTGAAGATTATGAAAGAGAAATTCCCAGAAGATGTTGAGGAGCGAAGAGCTCATTGGTTAAAGCGAAGGGTCTATACATTGAAGTGACCGAACTACGTGTGACATGTGGATGGATCTGATAAACTTAAACGTTTTGAATTCTGTATCCATGGATGCATTGATGGTTACAGTCGAAGAGTCATATGGCTCGAGGTCGCATCCAGTAACAATGACCCAGTCATTATTTCCAAATAGCATCTTGATTGCTTGAACTATGTTAAGTGTGCTCCCAAAATCTTAAGAGCTGATAAGGGAACTGAGAACAGTAGTCTTAGTTTTTTTGCAACATTTTCCCTATACCACTACACGGACTCTTTGGCTGGTATCAGCAGTTTTATCTACGGTAGAAGCACATCAAACCAAAGAATAGAGACATGGTGGGAACCCTTCAAAAATTGGAGATTCATTGGTGGATAAATCTTTTTAAAGGGATATTCGGGACTGTGGCTATTTTTATTTGGAGTTTCCCGTTGTGAAAGAGTGTTTAAGATTTTGTTTCATAAATTGTCTACAAACTGATCTGGACTGAATTACACAGCACTGGAATTCGCATGATATTCGGCATCAGAAATTTCATATCGAAAGTCCATCTGAAAAGCCTGATGTTATGTATTTTTCTCCTGAACTGACAGACGGAAAACTTTCAAGACATCAGTGAAGGCAGAGGATGTCAAAATATGCAGCTGTTTGTATGGGAAACAGAAGGGAGTTTGTAGTGAAGAATTTTATAAATCTCGTTAACATTTTGAAACCCAACAATGAAATTCCTATTTACGCAGACGAAGTCCCGTGTCTTTTTGTTTAGCTTTATGATGTTTTACAAGAATACATCTGAGGACTCAAACGGATAATGTAAAATCATTACATATGATAAGGGAAATTATTAACAAATTTGAATATTCTTAAATCAAAGTAAAACTTATTTTGGATCAATTACTTTGTTGTGTCAATCGATATGAATACATAAAAACATGAATCATATTTTCAAAGTTCTCATTGAATTTCAAAGATGGTTTGGTTTTTTGTTTTTTTTTTTAATTGCTATTACCGAAGTGTCGATATATACATATATATTCTGCTGATGTAATTTTGCGGATTTTTCCTATCCGCAAAAAATAGACTAACTGCATGAAATATCCCCTATATACGGTAGGTGCCTTTGACAAGCGAAGAGCTGCGATTAACTATTGGCTAGTATTTTATTGTTTTAATGCAGTACAATTCTTTTGCTTTCTCGACAGTTAAAAAACCGAGAGAATAAAATGATTGATACAATTGCTTTAATGATATGCTATCTCTAAATATTTACATTTTCAATGTTTTTGCCTTCGATATCTTTTCAAATGATAATGATAGCCATTTCCTCATGAATTGACACAATGTGCTAGTAAATCTTGATAAATATAGTACGTCTATAATCTAACTGTGTCTCGTGTTAGGCCCTCGCCACAAACCGGGTCCGTAGGACATTACTACTTGAACGATAGAAAATTATATTTACTCTATTACAACAACTGGGAATTCCGACATAAATGAAAGTAGAATGTAATTTAAATTTTGAAAATACGTGAGAGCATAAAATGCAAAGCTTCCCTAAGCATACTTTTCGTGAATCGCATACCAGCACAACAAATCGTAGTATACTCTCATTTATTTTCAAATCTAAATCAAATACAGAAAATACAAGAGGCCGTCGCTCACTTCAGTCACCTTAGGCATGCTGTTGTGATTTTATTAAAAAATTTAAAATCAATATTCTCATGAAAATATTTGACTCCATACTGTATCCTCAGCATAGCCCCAAAGGATCATGATATAACTGAGCTTGAATTCATACAACATGGGGATCAATCAACACCAATATGACCAGTTTGACCTTGTTTGTTTTAAGAAGAAGGTATGAAATAAAAGGTCTCGCCGTTAAATATATATATACAAAGTCTGAAGTCTAACGAAAACAGTTCAGGAAACATTGAATAGGTTAGGTTTACTAGAAAGTAGTTCAAACGCCAAGGTACAATTTTCTAAAAGTAGATCAAAGATCAATGATTAAGGTCACCAGGTCGAAGAACTTGGTGTCAATGTAATGGATTTGCCACAAGGAATACAAATAACGAATATGAAAGACCTACCCCTTTATGGTGTTAAAGTCATGACGGACGCCAAAACATATGCCCCAAATCGTCGATTCCGGTGGCCTAACAATTACAATAAAGTATGTTGTAATCTGAATTATTGACCAGCTAAAATTCTATTTTATATTTATTAATTTTTTTTATTCTTATCAATTATTTGCAGTTTCTAAATACTTATTAGTAAACTGTTATTTCTTAAATGCTATTTTTTATTTATAATTTGTTATTTCTAAATTCTTATTACTAAACTGTTATTTCTTAAAAGTTACTTGTTATTTCTTATATGTTATCTCTTAATTCTTGTTCATTATCTTTTATTTCTAAAATCTTAATTTTTGAATCTTATTTAGTTTATTAAAATTCTAAATATTTGTGTATTTTAATATTTACTATAATTCACGAAGTGAGAATGAGAGTAAAAGAGCAATTTACCGCCACAGACTGATAATTCCATTGCCTGAAGGAAGTGAATATTTAATATATTCACGTGCATATGATATTTTATAGAAAAAGTAATAGTGGTCAAAATGGATTAAAATAACCTTTTACAAGAGACTCACAGGCCTTATCAGCCACCCGGATATTAGTTAAAAGTATTACTAGTCCCAGTTCAAAGGCTGTAAGCGCCGAACATAGGCGCCCTTCACCGGCAATGGTGATGTCTCCATATAAGTGAAAAATTCTCGAGTGAGACATTAAACGAAACCAAGTAACTAAAGAACAATTAATTTAAAGTTGTGGGGAAATTACACGAAATAGCACCACCCCTAGCAGTTCTTTTAAACTGTCAAGATATACAACAAGTACACAAATAATAATACACTAAATAGCAAAAAAAGTAATGAATAAATAAGATTTAAAAAAAAAAAAACAACCTACCGATTCTATATTTTTTTACAGCATGTTACCGTTAGCACACATACTGATCTCCTTTTTTGGCCTAAATATCCATTCAATTTCAAATCAGTATCAACAGCATTAAAGCAAATAACGTAAATAACAAATAAGTCGTAAGAGGTAACATAAAATGCCCCCCCCCCCTCCCCTAGGGGTTCCGTACTGCAACACCTTCTTTTAAAGTATTTTTTTTTGTAAACAAAAGCATATAAATTCTCTCGCAATAAAAGTATCTCAAAGTGAAATATCGTGTCACCAAGACTGGAGAATAATATTTCTTCTTTTATCGAATTTTTTTTAACAAGAAACATTAAATTTGAAAATTTTAGGTGCGAGTGCGTCCCTTAAAATCCGCCACAGATTTTATGATTACAATTCGGTTAGAAATTATCATTGATATGAAGTACGTTTAGAGACAACTTTATGTATTTGAGGTGTTGTTAAATGGACAACGGAACGGACTGGAACACGGGCAATATTTATATAATGATATTGGAAGGACGTCAGCATTTTGTAAAACCAAAGTTTATGAACAAGGAAAGGAGAAAATACACAGAACGGGAATCCACTAACTACTATCACGTTGGGTGGGAAAGGGGTGGGTGTCAGAACATATCTTTCACAGTAATTTATGATGATTCGTGTTTTGTTTCTTGTTGTTAGGTTTCGTTTCGGTATATTTCGTTTCGTTTTATTTCGTTTCGTTTCGATTTCGTTTCGCACTTTACGAGTACCCAAGTTTTCTCTGAATATTCTATAGTTAAATCTCTTTGAGGAATTTGAGACATCAGATTTCCTGGTTTACTCACAATCTAAGTTGCAAACAGCATCTCATTAATGATATTCTGGGACCTAGTGTATTACTGTATTCTGATGAATCTAAAGCATGTTTTGTTCAAAACAGCCATTTTGAATTCGTTTAAAAAAAATGTGTTTATAATGTATTAAATCATACAAAACCTTTGACAGTTTGTCATCTCTCTGTGATGACAGTTTGTCCAGTTCTCCACATACTACATAATTTGGCGTTGACTCTTTCTTGAAATGCATACGTTGCTCGTGTGTCTTTCTTTACATTACGTTTAATTGTATTTATAAATGAACGTTAAAGTGAAATTACTTACCTAAATATACAATTTCGTTTACGATTTCCAGATTTTGAGTGTGGAATTTGAATTTATATCTTTGCTTTTTTTTATTTGAATAAAACCAAAACTTTCGTTTTATTTATATTAAATTTCAACTTCCATATTTCGCAGTATTCACAGAATCAAAGCTTTGTAAGTGAGTATTGGATACTGCCATGAGAAATTTATCATCTGCGTAAAGCAGTATGAATAATTTTAGGTTTGCATATAGATGAATTGCCTTTGAGTTCTTTACCTTTTGCAGACAGTCCTGTCATATTTTTGTCAATGAAAAACTTTTTAGTCCATTCAAATAAATGGCAAAAAGAAACGAATACAGAATTTTCCCCGTGCCTAAATCCATTATTACATGAAAATATTAAGATATTTCACCTTCCAAACCTTATTTAATGCCTTTTCAACATATACGAAAGTGCAAAATACATGTTATTTCTTTTTCGTACTCTATATATGTCACCTCTAGTATATCCAGGGGTCCGTGTTTGACAAACTCTCTATATTGTATTGATTATAGGAGTTACATGTATGAGTTTGATTATTGTTCGTTATCTTCACCTCTCATGTCAATGAGTGAATCAATAACATATAGTATCTGTTGTAGAGTGACCTTTCCGGAACCCGTCTTGATTTTCACATATGATGTTAAATTAATCCGATAATATAGTTTATTGTTTAATATCGATGTGTAAAGTTTATCTAAACAGCTGAATATTGTTCTCCGTCTGTAATGTCTAGGATTGTTTTGTGCACCTTGTCGTTTATATATTGGTATGATATGTCTTATTAACCACTCGTTTATATATTGGTATGATATGTCTTATTAACCACTCGTTTATATATTGGTATGATATGTCTTATTAACCACTTGTTTATATATTGGTATGATATGTCTTATTAACCACTCGTGTGATGAATTGTTATTATCTTATATAATGTTGAATATTTTCACATATGAACTTAGTATTTATAAATGGGGTATTTCATGTTCATTTATCATTCTATAATCTGTACCAGCCTTGCTATTTCGCAATTTTTAATAGCTTTTATTTCACTTCGTTTTCAGTAATTTCTGCATTTATAATATCATCAACGCATTCATTTTCATTTACATCAACATGTGGGGATTCCCTTTCGCTTTGATCAGCATCGTTTAGATCTCTAAAGTATTCAAAAAGGTATCTATGTTATCCCTACGCTTTGTTTTCGGATTAGTAATCATTGTTTTCCATCCTTCTCTTGGGTTATTAATTTTTGAGTTTCCATTTTTTCTTGCATTACTCTGTTCCCCTATGGATTTATTCTTTTTCTTTAATATTTTCTGGCATTGCTTTTCAATTTTAATTTTGTTTCAGTCCTTTTTTTCTAGCAATTCACAATATTTATTGAAACAGGGTTTATTATGTGAACCCATTAGTTTTCTTCCTTTTGAGGTATAAGTTCCGAAAGTATATATAGCTGCATCAGTCATTATTTTACACCAAGTCTCTACACTGTCATTAACAAAACGCTGATCAAAATTATTGAGATCCACCATATTTAAACTTTTCAAGCCATCTATTCTATCTGAGTCAATATTATCTGCAAAAAATAAAAACAAATTCAGTCTCGCAATTCTTGATATTTCTGATTCGGCAATTTTATTAGAATCACCAATATCATCGTCATTCTTTTTACAACCAAATATAACATACAATGAACAGTGTGCAGCTGACATATTGCTGCACAAGTTCAATACACTCATGTCATATACATCTTTGATAAGATTTGCTGAAACAATTAGGTAACATACTGAATAAAAAAATGTTTTCAGTGCCTTAAGAGAAAAAAGACGGGTAATGTGCTAAATAGAATGAGGAATGTCGCTTACATAATCCAGTGTTGGTAATAAAGTTGTTTGCAGATCTCAGTATTTACATCTTTTTTCGTTAAAGGAAAAAGCAGCCAGGGTAGCGTATACACGACTTTTTTCAGTTACTTCCTTTAGTAAAATTTCACCCCGAGAGGTGTCGTTTCTAACGTAGCCGCCATTACATCCGTGACGCTGGTTAATCGAACTCCGTAGCAACCATTCACCGGTAACATATACAACTGTAATAATAAGCTCACTACCACAGCATACTATATGAAACTCTATCAGATCTTTTGTTTACGTAAAATATGAATCAAAATCAATGTAAAAATGACTGATTTCGTCCCCAAAAGACGTCAAACACCAAGAATGGAAGGATGATATTCGCGAATGTCCGCAAGTAGAGTGCGGCGATATTTACAATTATTTGATTTTGAGTAGAGCTAGTGACGGCGAAGAAATGAAAAATTACAAATCGTTGGACAGTTATAATTATTTTAAGAGCGTTCCGTTGGGAAAATTCTTCATTTCGCCATCAAAGATAGGGCTGTTCTAAAATCAAAAGTGCGCCCGTCACAAAAAGTAAACTCAGACTTTCACAATGCATGGGTACTCTGTGTCATGGTTGGCACGATTTTAACTGGTGTCTGTTCATGCATGGCGGGGAACAGTAAAACGTGTAGCCACGTAGGTGCACTTCTCTGGAAAATTGAATATGCTGTGAAGGCGGGTCTAACAGGAAAGTCCTGTACCGATGAGCATATGCAATGGAACAAGGGTTCAACGAGAAACCTGGAGCCGGATGTACTGGAGGAGATGGACTTTAAAATACCTAAATATGGCAGTGACATTAACAATAATGCTGAAAAACCACAGAACACAAAATCAGTATTTCCAATGTTTGTGTCTCACCAATCTCTAAAATATTTTGTGGAAAATTCTGAACTTAAAGAATTATTTTCTTTAAAAAATTCACTTTTAAGTAAATCTGTGCATGCAAAATTAGACACAAGTCTATTTGAGCCTTCCTCTGAACCCCATACTGAGCATGTTGGTGATCTATCATGTAAAAAGTGCAGTCAATTTTATAATAAGGACATAAAACTCACTGATGCTCAAATCAAGTCATTATCAATGGCAACTATTTCACAAACTGAATCAGAATTGTGGCACAACAGTAGAAAAATTAGAATAACTGGCAGTAGTGCGAACAAGGCTCCCATCCGTGACACTACAAACAGTGATAACATCATTAGAGAACACGTATATCCTTCCTTCAAAGGAAACAAATTCACCAAGCATGGCCAGGAAGGTGAAATTCTTGCCAAACAACAATTGCGTTCATCAGGATTGCATATAGAAGATGCAGGTACTATAGTTTCATTTGAAGAGCCCTGGTTAAGTGTTTCCCCAGATGGAAAAATAACTGGTGTTGATGGTTCACAGTGTCTTTTAGAAATAAAATGCCCAATACTTTAGGATGACCAGACACTTGACAGTTTATTTACAGTTGGTAAATATGATGTTGTGAAATCCTTGGAAAATGGTACAATGTATGTTAAACATAATAGTTCAAGGGGGTATTACCTACAAATACAATTAACTTTGCATGTAACACATATGCAGTTGTGCAAACTTGTTATATGGACAACTAATGAATACAAGGTCATTGAAGTACAACATGACCAACAGTTTTGTGAATCGGCAATTTCAAGACTACGCTTATTTTACTTCAACAAACTTTTACCGAGAGTAGTTGATGACTTTGAATCTGGCAGATTGACGATTAGTAAAAATATATATTAAATTTTCAAATTGAATACATGCATATTGATAAGGATTGTGTTTTTGATAACATGATTGCTGAAATTATACAGTCAAATGTCTTTTCAATCTGTGTTAGTTATTCATTACTGAGCATGTATTCAGTCTTTTTAAACTTAAAATGTTCAATAATAAAAAGGCTAAAAGGAGCAGCCTAATTCTATTTGAAACAAGTGATAAAACCACACACAGTATTTACAGTATAAAATTTAATCATACACAAATATCTTGATAATAAATATGACATTCACTTTAAAGTTATGATAGCTCTCAATCTGAAAGTTTTATTTTGTTGTAAATATGTGCTATTATGATAGTTTTGTATGCAACTTTAACCAGAGTCATTGATAAAATCAAAATTAAGTTCAAGATTTCATCAAAATAAGGATTTTGGTTCTATTGAATATAAAGCATTATATATAGAAATCAATTTTTGTTCGGGAAGACAATAATGTAATTTTACTTTATTAAAAGCCCATATAATTTTGCAACAAAAAAAATATACACCAAAAACTTAGAGGTAGCATTACTATAATGTACAGTATATCATATCAATGATACTGAATTTCCAAATATGGTTGTAATTTACAAAGATTAATCAAATATATGTCCAAAATACATTGGCATTTAAGACATTTCAAGGCTGTGAAAAAATAAAACATTATGAACTTGTATAGGATTAAACATTCTTTTTGAAGAGTTTATCGATGTGTAAACTCCGGACATTTTACTCACAAACTGAATAAAAGTGTGAAGCACTTTTATGTTAAGTTTGTGAGTAAAATGTTCGGAGTTTACACATCGATAAATTCTTTTAAAAGAATGTTTGATTCTTATAATTCCAATTCATTCACTTTAGTAACAATTTAAAAATTTGAATAGTTTCCTCGCACTATGTTATTTGTTTTCAGGCGTGTATGAATATATCGCGTTTTCGGATTTATTGATGTGTAAACAATCGTTCAGCTTTATTTTTGTCCAATCAAAACAGTTTTAACTTATAACATTGGAATTATTACATAATATCATATTACAATATGTTAATGCATGTATCATTAACATTAGTGAAGCTGACTAGAGTTTAAAATTTTAGCATAACCGTCAGTTATCATCTTTATCTTTGATAAGGTCAGATCTCAGATTAACCAATGCAGCACAAACAATCAAGTAGTCACTGAGTTTATTAACAGAGGTAACACGAACTACCTGACTAAGTATGCGGAACACTTTTAAACGTCTAATAGACCGTTCCACATGAATCCGTACAGTGGCAATTCGTCTCGTCTCTGTTACATCCTTTTCTGAAAGTTGGTCTTTACCTTTCGTAAAAGCTTGAATATTAAGTTTCACTTTCAAGGGAAAGAGTAAGTCATCAATGGTAAAATCTCGATCCGCCATAATTTCATCCCCAGGAAGAAGGTAATTTAAAATGCCAGACTCTTCCACAATTGCTTTATCACTAGATCTTCCTCCAAAGCCTTTAGATATAAACATAATCTGTCCATGTGGTGCGATACCAACCAAATACTTTCCTGTGTTGTTGGACTTGTAGTGGCTGTATGTTTCTCCTTGTCTTCAAGTTTTTTGCTCGTTGGATGAAATTTCAGCGCAACCAATTATGACTGTGGTTGTTGGATAGTTCTCACGAAAAGATTTTGGCATGGTGGCTCTAATTGTTTCACGTGGAAGCCAAACAATTAAATTTTTCAGTTTTGAAGCCATAAAAGAGAGTCTTTGATTGAAAATGGTGCACGCATAAGACTCGGATATTCCAAATCTATTGGCAAGATCTGCAAACAGTAGATTGAGCCTTAATTTCATTAGCACCAACAAAACTTATTCTGAAACGGGCATGGTAAATTTCAATGGGTCGTCCGTATTTTGCATTACACTCACAAATGTTCTGAAAGTGTTTAAAGGCAGTCCTGTGTATAACAAAGCTAAGGAGTCAGATGATATGTCAGCAGTAGTGAGGCGTATATGCAGAGTGCTACAGTTTACCCCTTTGTCCTCGGTCTCACTGGGTCTCGTCTGTGTTCCTGTATCCCTGGCTCCTGAAATGCACGGCCTAGCATATTCATGCTCATGTAGTGTGGGATCTATCCACTGTGTGCCTGCATATCTGCTTTCTGTTATGCTCGTCTGCGTTGAAAAAGATGTCACCGTTGGTTCAGTTTGAATAATGTTGAGAGTTTCAACATCATCTGCAGCAGCAACCACCTTTTGTTGCTTTTCATGTCCACTCCTACAATATAAAGTGTACATTATAGCATAAAGTGACAAAAACAAAAAAACCTATCTGTATGTAAACCAATACATGTGGTATTGTACTGTGTATTAATTTACACTTTCAGAGTTTTTTAAGGTCTTGATTTCAAGGGTCTGGGCCTTTCCAATTGGGAGAAATAGTAACAATTGCATGAAATTTGGAAAAATGTTCTATGGATCAAAGAAGTAGGGGGGAAACCAAACCAGTGCATTAAATCTAAGGAATAATTGGCCTCCCTCTGACTTATATTTAGGTCAAAGCTTACTTCATTTCCTCATTTAAATAAGCAGAGGCCACAAAAAGGTTTACTGAACAATTTTGAAGCAAAAATTGTAATCTGTGGGCTTTTGATGATTGATGAACAATTAAGTGTAACCTGGTTTGATTTTTTTTCTATTGTTTGGGAATTTTAAAACAAAAATTTGGAGGAATACTTGTTTTTTTAACATTGGAAAGGGGCCTTATTTTGGCCCCCTACAAACCCTGATTTTTCATGAATTGTTTCAGTGTGTTGTATTTATAATTTGGGAATAGTGTCTCATATGTTGCACAAAAATAACACCCCAAAACACTGAAACAGAAAGTGAATTATCCATCAAATCCTTCTGTTGAACTGATTCAAGAGTGAATCAGGAGTGTTATAGATCTAGTGCATGTACTTATCTTTAAACAAAAGGCCCAAGGGCCACATCGCTCACCCGAGTCACCTTGGCTCATATTTAAAGATTTTCACTATATATTTGTATGCAAAATTTTGACCCCCCTCTTGTGACCCCATCCTACCCCTTGGGGCCATGATTTTAACAAACTGAAATCTGCATTATGTCAGGAAGCTTTCATGTAAATCTCAGCTCTTCTGGCTCAGTGGTTCTTGAGAAGATTTTTAAATTACCCCACCCTATTTTTGCATTTTTGTGATTATTTCCCCTTTGAAAGGGACGAGGCCCTTCATTTGAAAAAAAATGAAAGCTCGTTACCCAAGGATGTTTTGTGATAAGTTTGGTTGAAATTGGCTCAGCGGTTCTTGAGAAGAAGTCGAAAATGTGAAAAGTTTATGACGACGACAGACAAATTTTGATCAGAAAAGCTCACTTGAGCCTTTGGCTCGGGTGAGCTAATAATATATATATATTTTTCAACCTCTAATATATTTTCATCAATGACAGTTCAAAAATTTGCTTTACTTGACATAAAATTGGCTTATATCTGCTCTATGATCAATTGGAGTCAAAAAATAATACATACCCATCTGTTCCCACCATCTCTAATTTCTGTGCAACAAACTTTCTGTTTAGAAGTCGACGGCCAACTTTGACGGGAGCTTTATAACCTACAATGCATTCTTAAAATATAAATATATAAAAGTTAACACAGATATAGTAACTACAGCTATAATAGAATTACATTCATGATTATTTTTTTAATAAAAAAAGTAACAGACTTGGAATACATACTTCTTTGTTACACTTTAATTAAGGCCAATTTAACTGAATTAGTAGATTATCATCTGGGGTCACAAAATATATGGGATGGGTTGGAGGATTTTATTTTTTTTGAAAAAAAAATCGAGGTGGACCCTTTTTGAGGGGCTGGTGGGGATAATTTTAATTGGCCTAATGTAAAATACTTAATCTGACTGGCCAAGAAACAATTGACAAAACATGTTTCACCTTGAGAGTAAAAAGCATGTGATCCAGGGTAATATTTATTTTGCAACAGGAAACATTACTTGACAGGTGATATTGTAAAAATTATAACATACGTCAAATTTGAGCGTGTACGGTTCACTGTAGATTTGTAGAAGATGCCATTTGAGCGCTTTGAAAAATTGAAATATGATATTATACATGTAGTTGATTGAAAATTTCATTCCTCGAAAACCATTGTCAATCTCAGATCAATCTACATGTAATTAAAATCAGCTCTTCTCTAACCGTTCCAGTGTAACAGTTAGAGAAGATCTGAGACTGATTTTAATTAAATTGATCTCATATGTACCTCAATTGACAACAGTCTGATTGACAATGGTTTTCTCAGGGTACAATGTTACCCTCAAGTTGCTCAACTATATGCAGTATGGCCCTAATTAGAATTACCAACCTTTAGATGTGTTATTTTTACTCAAAATAATTGTAATATTTGTATGATGTTTTAATATTTATACAAACACAAGTTAAAATTGTCCTAGCTACTAACTCAATGGTCTTAGTATACAATCTTACTATAACAAAGACAAATTTTGAATATAACCCTATCTGTCAAGCTGTTGGTAGTCTTTGAGTTATGATCCAAATTTTGCTTTTTCGAAAATAGTTCAAATTGCACATAACCTTTCATAATTGCGGTTAAATTTCTTTCATATCAAAACATAATTAACCAAGTTCTTATGCATGTGTACACACTGAAGAGATATATGTCAAACTCTTTAAAAAATATTATACTGAAACGTGGTGGGTCATAATATTAACAGGCCTACATGCAGCGGGGTGAATGTGTAGACAGGCCTGGTCTTCTGTACTTTCTATTTTAAAACTATATCATACAGCGAAGTTGTAAACAAACCTAAATTCAGACTGCTTGCTGGGTTTCGTGCTGTTGGTCGCCCGTCAATAAAATGCGTTGAACACACCAACAAATTCTTTGCCAAATCGTGTCGATGTAATGCCCGCTGCCATTTCAGTTTCTCTTCTATTTTCGGCATCGTGTGTAGGCTGTATGGCACGACGCAGGGGCAATCTTTGTGAGGAATGTCACCATGTTCTTGGTATATAGACTGCTTCTATAAATACAGTTTCTTTCTGTTATTAGTGCAGTTAAAAACCGCACACGATTCTCCACCTCCACCTGTGTACATTTCTAAGGACGCTCACGGTTTTACGGTTGTAATGGCAGATGCGTCACGTGACCGATAATGTCTGTTCTCAGCAACTGTGACGTAATTGCGGGGAAAAGTTGTGTATAGGTTATAGCGTATACCCCCGCCCCGGATGCTGAAGATCGGCATTGGAATCCCGGCCGCGACAGACCCAAGTCGTTAAAACAGGTAGTGACAGTTTAATTGCCAAACGCTCACCATTAAGTGTGAATGTCGCGGGTCCTCGGAAAAATAGCGTAAACTGACCCAAACCAGGTTATACTCGTATAATTTGCCCCAGAATTAAAGTCATTCCTTATAATTTAATGCAAGAGACAAAGATGTTAACCTTCGTTTATCAAAATGTACATAAACTCGGAAAAATACAAGTTATTTTGCCCGGTGGCGCGTAAAAACAGGACTACGCAAAACGAATGCCTCCAAAGATATAAAAATTATTTTTATTGTCTCTCAAAGTTTTCAGAAAATAGTAATTTTTTGCACGTGTACGATTTCTTACGATTTTATTTCTCAATGTTTAAACATATCGACTTTTTACGTATATTTATATATGGAAATAGGGAAAAGTAAATACAGCCTGTAAAAGTAGAGGAAGTTTCCTTTTTGATGGGCCTTTATTCGTGTTATAATTCTAGGTAGTTTTTATATTACGATAAAATAAAATTGGGACATGCTGTGCGGTTTTCTTTAAAATTAGCGACAAAACGTCGTCGCTAAAAGCACACATATGTATGAGATAATCAGCCATGTATTATCTGCTTTTTTTTTTAGAAAGCATAGAACCAATATTGGTATATAACAGTTACACAACCTACATGTAACGTCAAAAAACACCTATTGAGAATGTTACATCGGCAGAGTAAAAAACATAAATAAAATACTTAAAATTCAGATATAAACGTTATATTAGTTCGGAATAGTAATATTTTCCCCTTGCCAAACAAAGAAAACTAAAAAGAAGTTCGCATATATAGGCCTATACTTTTATTTTTCCGTGATCGGGATCGCGGGCCTCGTGGGGTTTTCTGAAAGTGTGCACGGGGAACACACGTGTTTCCGTCTCAACGAAAACAACACAGCTTCACTGTGACTGTCACAGCGAACGCTTGTATTTTAGATCTTTAAAACGACCTGATGTCAGAAAAAGATACCCTGGATCTCCTGTTACAAGATGACCTAAACGATCATGTATTCAGTATATGGATGTAAATATACGTTGATGTAGCCACATAGGCCGAATAGAAAAAATTGCAGTTTTGTCATGTTATGAAAAATTCACGATTAATTAAAGCAAATTGATGCCATAAGTTTCCGTTTCGTGAAAGAAAATATTTATATTTTATGATTTCTAAACCAAGTGAATAACACCCAATTGTTTATTAAGAGCTGACATCATTTAATCTGTCCTGGCACGGCATTAATCCGTCTGATTAACACCCCCCCTTTTCCAGAATTTTCTCCTTACCTGACTCGCAAGTGTAAGAATAGGGTGGATTTAGTGTGCAATGAGAAGGGGGATGGGGTGGTTTTAATCAGATTGGGCATTCATGACCGCTGGTGAGAAGGCTATTTTTCAGGATTTTTCCATGTTTATAAGAAATTATCTTTCTATGAAAAGAAAACACAATCTGTTAAGAAAACACATATTACGTCATTGTAATGGTAGAATTTATTATCATAATTTGAATTATTTTCTTCATATTGTAACAGAAATATAAACGAAATATGTATTTGGGTCGAAAGGGGGAGGGTTGTTACGTAACATCAAACAAAGTCTGACTATGACAGGCTAATGAAAAATCATATAGATTTCTCTTTTATCGAAATGCATGTATTATATATACACTTACTAGCTTATGACCGTAAATTACATGTGATCCATACATGCTGGTACTGGTATGCTATGAGCTATGATCTTCCCTAGATTTTCTCTAATTTCGACTAAATGCACACCCCATCAGAGTACCATGCAAGGGGATTTAGACACTGTGTACCAAGAAGAACCAATTTAATTCTACTTTTATATCTGGAGTCATATACTTTCCCTCGGAGTTGCAATATTTTCGCTGGACCAGAATTTCTTCAGTATCCCCCCTCCCTGTATATGCTAGGCATAATGCTGGCAGCTACATGATGGATATCTTTTTATCATTACGCACTCTGCTACACTCGTAATATATAATAAAATATTACATTCGTTTCTAACACATGTACGCAATCCCCTACCAAATGTCACTTCAAATCAGGACATCGCTATCTTTAAATAAATTTGAGCTGTACTTCAGTACGAAGATGTCCCTTGCTAACATGAAACCTATTTTGCTTTAAAACATAAACCAACAATTCTTATTGTAATTTCTTTTCATCTTTAAAGAAGGATATTGACATCCCAATATTTAATGGGAAGTTCCCAGGTATCGTTCGCTAGTGACAGTCTACTGGCAAAGCCAGACATGCATTGGACGGATGCTTACATGTATATGAAGGACACAGGGACACCTGATCCAAGAACTGTGGCATTTCATTCGTAGCAACAGCCTGACATACAGTTGGTATGACTCTTTGAGGTTAGATATAGGGTTAAATCTGTATATATTTGGTTAACATTCAAATAAATCCAGATAATACATTCACAAATGGAATCATGGCGGCATGGTACACTGATATGCGTGTACCATTTTACTGGTTTTTACTTTTACTGCATTACTAGGTATCGCATACATACTAAAAGATACACAAAACGGAAAATTATTATTCTTTTTATAATTATAAGCTATGGCAAGTTTTCTAAATGCTGATAAATAAGGTATGGTGGCCAATACTGATTTTATTTGCAATTTCCTTTCAGATATGGGACCCGATTATTCAGAGAACTGCATATTTTATGAAACTGTTTTTGACAGAAGATTTGGTTTTCTCCATCTGTATTGCCACCAACCATTATGCTGAGATGGGGGGGGGGGGGGGTAGATTGTCATTATGCTTCCCAAGGAAGTGTGCAGCCTCTCACTGAAGAGGAATTGTACAGGTATTACTATTTTTAAAGTACCGATATTGTGACAGTGATTTCCAGTTTAAAACGAATAATAAAAAGATCATCTTTTCCAAAATTAATCTTGCTGTGCGTCTAACACATTTATCAGATGTGTACTACAATTACCTCTGATAAAATTTCATAATTAATTAAATGTATACTAGTAATTTTCAGAGGGCCTTGACTATAGACAACATTTACAGAGCCAATTGAGAATTCAAATGCTCTGACGATACATTAGTATTTAGGGCTAAGTATTAAGAAATTCTTCTTTTTTCCAGATTTTTGGGCATTATCGTATACATGTCTGCTGTGAAGTTCCAGTCGATAGAGAGATATTGATCAATGTATGCCCTTATCGGAACAACCCAGTACAGTGTATCAAGGATGATGTCTAGAAATAAGTTTTAAGAGGTTGAATATAAGAACATTTTTGTTAAATATGATGCACTTACATTTAAATCTAGATATTGAAAGTAAGTACTTGAACATTAGTATACGTTGAACTTGGTGAGGAAAAACGGAGATTACTTTTTGATAACATTTGATAAGGTGATGTTGCTTAGCAACCAAATATATTTGAATGCAAAAAATTAAATTATTTTAGATTAACAGATCTTTGTTTTAATGTTGCAATATTTATTCTAATTAGTGGAACATAATGACAAAAC